>NC_136929.1:3000000-3285732 GCF_949752795.1 Hyperoodon ampullatus | reverse complement strand
TGAACGCTGCTGCCCTCGTCAGTGGGTCACCAGGCCACCCAATCTGAAATCTCGGTCCTACACTTGGAAGCCAGGAGCCTCCCTCTCCTCCATGCCTGCATCCCACATTACCTCTCCATAGAGGATGGGCCACAACTCACCAAACTCCTATACCCTTAGTCTTCATATTTAATACAAACCAAGCATCACCACGGAGAATACAAGACATTCCCAGATGAGTGCAGACTGTGTGCATCTCACACTGACACAGAGTATTAAGATTTTCCTGTTTAATGCTTACAGAGTTCCAGTTTTAAATGATGATGCTGGTTGCAGAACTCTGTGCATGTACTTAAAGCCATTCAATTGGACACTCCCAAGTGGTCAAAATGGTAAATTTTATGTTAGGTCTATTTTACCACAATAAGAAAAACTGTGAAAAAAAAAAAAAAGTTTTTTCACAAATTCCAATCTCTCTACTGAAGGCCTCAGTGTTCTACTAGCAATGCTTCCTGCTGAGAATCAGGCCCATCACAGGAGATAAACTGCCCCCCACAAATTTCCCTGGTTCACTGAGCCCCCCTCACATAACCCACAGAAACCATGGCCTCGACTAGACACTGACAGTCAAGTTCTTGGCTGTTGGGGTCTAATTTCGGATTTTCTGAAAAAATTTTTGGTGTTTACTCTCTTTCCACCTACCAGATAGGGGGACCTGCTTGCTTGCTTTCTTATTATTTGGTTACATTCTCTGAAGCACTACCCTTTCTTATGTTCAGGGAAAGAAAGCCCCAGGACTTCTTTGACTGTCCAGCAGCCCAAGAACTCCTTAGCCTTGAAATCAAGTGTCTCCTCAAATTCCTCAAAATTTACTTAAGCCTCAACTTTCTTAAGCCAAGCAGGAAGACACAAAGTGTTGGTAGATCGCTCGTCTTAGATCACTCCTAGAAAGCACTGATGCTCCGCTCTTCCCAAGGGCCCAGCATTACACAGGCAGGGAGTGGGGCCTGAGATCCACACCACGGCCCAATCCCAGGGCCCCCGCTCTTCCTACAACAAGCCGCCACCGTCCCGATGGATGACATCAAGAAGGCAGACTGCAAAACAGGCTTGCCTCCCAAGGAGGTAACTAGGCTACCCCACGGGCAAGTCGATATGCTTATAGTGAATCATAGAAGTCACTTTCAGAAGCTCCCTATGTGCGCAGGACTTAAGTACAGGATTCTAAGATCTAACCCACCTCCACTCCTCAGTCTGAATTCTAGTCTTTATTTGGACAAAATTACGCAGAGATCAACAACCTCTGAGACGCTTTTCAGTCCAGAGTCATGCTACTGTACAAAGAAGAGGAAATTCCACATACTTGACCCAAGGGTCCGAGTTTATACAATGGGGAGGAAAGCATAAACAATACATTTTCGGGGAAACACGTGTCTCCTGAGTCAGCTGCACTAATTAACATCACCTACCTGGAATTTCCAGGTGAAGGATCTCTGTTTCCAGCTTTCCTTCTAAATATTCCACTCAATCCTAATGACTTCTCCCCGATGAGTCTGTCTCCTGCATGACGCCTTTCTGTCAAGGACTGGGTTCTAAAATCAATGTCTCATTTCAAGGGTTGCCAGCAGTCCACAACACTCCTGCCCAATCCTGGTGCAGACCCCATGCACCCCACCCCCAGACCCCGAGCCTCAGGGAGCCTCTGCCATGGTGAGTGGGCCAGAGGTTTACACTCGAAACTGTGAATCTGAACTGGAACCAAATGACTCCAACTTCTCCCCAGCAGGTGGCTTCCTCTGGCTGAACCCTGTATGCTCTGCAAACCTGCCTGGAAAGCGTTCGTGCAGGAGAGAGCACTTGATGACAGGCAGCCAAAGACCACGCCGCGCGTCCTTCTCTGCTCCAAGCCAGCGAGCAAACCACCTGGGCGAAGAAAGTGGAAGGTCTCCAGGGAATCTGGGACGACCTTTGACCTCCAGGAATGATACCACACGTGATCTAGCACTTCAGGGTCTGGACTTGGAGTTCAGATGGCAGAACAGAGAGCTCTGTGTGATGAGTACGTGCCGTGAAAGCCGCCCAACCACTTTCTGCGTCAAGTTCAGAGCACGTCATCAAGAGAAGCTGGGGCAACTCACCACCTCGCAACCCACTTTGAAACTACATTAAAATAAGCAGCTTTGGGGCTTCCCTGGTGGCGCAGTGGTTGGGAGTCCGCCTGCCGATGCAGGGGACGCGGGTTCGTGCCCCCGTCCGGGAGGATCCCACATGCCGCGGAGCGGCTGGGCCCGTGAGCCATGGCCGCTGAGCCTGCGCGTCTGGAGCCTGTGCTCCGCAACGGGAGAGGCCACAGCAGTGAGAGGCCCGCGTACCGCAAAAAAAAAAAAAAAAGCAGCTAGCTTTGTAGTGCTTCATCATCAAAATGGAACCGATGTTATCTCCGAAAGGAATGAAAAATTAAATTTTGCCTCTTGTGTGGAATCATAAAAGCTTTACCAATGGCATATTTAATGAAAATGTAAAGTTAATAGTTGAAGCGGTATATTATTTTGCAAATCATTTCTTACAAATATTTATTAAGGTTATTTTATAAACTGTAAAGAAATGTAAGCATGGGCTATCTGTGTCATGACCACTTAAAAATAAATTCCTAACAATGGATCTAGGAAAACCCAAAATTAAGCAGTTAAGTGTTTACTATTCTCAAAAAAAAAAAAAAAAAAAAAAAGTAGGGCAGAATTTTTTTCAGTGCCAGCACATCTGTAGAAGCCGTACCAAAAGACAAAGTTCAGAACATCTCATCCCCAGTGCTGCTGGCAGGGAGGTCGGCGCAGCAGCTGTGCGCTCGCTGAATAGAGGACTTTCCCCACAGAAAGCTCTCGAATGTGGCCTCCGCCCTCTCCCCAATCAGGAATTCAGCCTGAGCTCGGCACTGGCACTCAACCTGCACTTCTCACAAGTCTGGGTTAATCAGTTTCTGAGGTCACAGACCCGCAGACTCTGGTCCTCCTTCAGGGGAGGAACAGACGTACACCAGAATTTGAAGGAGTCGCAAACCATAGCTGTGACTTCTCAGCGCTCAGTAACATGCTTGCAGTTCCCGGAGGATCACTCCTTCCATCCCCTGGAGGAACTGAGTCAAATCCCCAGGCTGTGAGGCCTCTGCCCAGAACGGAAGACATAGGGGGGCTAACCCCCCACTACCCTGCAGCCCACCTCCAAGTCCACGTGCCCTGTAATCCCTAAGAAGGTCAGAGGTGGGGTCATAGGGGGAGCAAGAGGGAGGGGAGGAGGAGAAAGGAAAAGGTTAAAGCATTTCAGTGGATGCACAGCCACGCCTCACTCTTCTAAACAGATCGAGGAATGGCAACGCTCCTCCCATAAATTCTTTCACTCCAAATTATTCATTGTTTATACAGGACACTGTCTTCACACACTGCTTTTGTCCACTGGTTCACATGTGTAACTCTCTCCCTCTCTCCTTGCCTGTCTCTCTCCTCCCTCCCTCCTCCCCTTTTCCCTCCCCCCTTCCCCACCCCCATGACTCAGGCACTGACAGGGGTCAAGGTCCTCCAGAGCTACAGCTAAGGGGCTGCTGAATCCTGGACCAGACGAGCCTGGGGGCAGGTGTGGGGCTGTGGGTGAGGTCTCTTGAGTTCTGGGATAGCCCTTCTACACTTTTCCCGTTGTCCCTACTCTGGCTTCACAGACTTTTCTTCTTCCCCTCCTAGTCAGTGGCTAAACGACCAGCGTGTGCAAGACGCTGGCCCCGCCAAGCACAGCTAGCACTCCAGAAGCAAGGAGGCACCGGGCTTCGCGCCCAAGTCCACCGACATCGACCTTGAGGGCACAAGGAGCTTGGCGTCTCCTTCTGGGTTCTCAGCTCCATTCCAGATGCTTCAAGTTCACACTGAAGTCACCTGGGAGCGAGTGAAGTGTGACCTGATTTCCGTTCAGCGAGGTGAAAGTTAGGAAGGTAGAAAATCCCAGGAAGATGACGGGGAGAAGCCAACGGCGATGAAACGGGGTTTACTTTCCACGTGGGGATTTCATCCTTCTCCTGCCCAGGCAACTGGAGGCTACCAGCAGAGCCACAAAAGGCTGGAGGAGTCCTAAATAGCTAAGAGGGTCAAAGTCGCCCCAAACAGAAGGCCTGGAGAGCTAAGCCAGTGCCAGATGGTGAGACGGTGACGTCCTTCACCAAAGCTCTGCAGTCACGGTCCCCGATGTCAACTCACTTTCTGAGCTCAGAAGTGAGGCACGTCTGTGCCTTCACCAAAGATCACGGTGACCAACACGTGAGCAGCACACACCCAGGTGAGAAAGAGTGAGGCTGGGAGCCAGCAGAACCGATTTTGGTAACACGGGCACAGCTCAGCCACCGATCCTGACAAAAGGGGCCACAGGCAACACGGCCCTATCGCCAGCTTTCGGGAAATGCGAATCAAGGAGAGACCGTGTGCAGCCTCTACCTTCCTGCACATCCTATAAGGAAATAAGGTGAACCGAAAGGCTTATTTTCCGAATTCCTGTGTGCATTTCTGCAGCACTTTATCCTGCCAGCAATCTTGGGTTCTGAGAGCTAAACCAGTCATTTTATTTTATTTTTTTAATTTAATGTAATTTTTATTTTATATTGGAGTATAGTTGATTTACAGTGTTGTGTTAGTTTCAGGTGTACAGCAAAGTGATTCAGTTATACACACACATATATCCATTCTTCTTCAGATTCTTTTCCCATATAGGTCACTACAGAATGCTGAGCAGAGCTCCCTGTGCTGTACAGCAGGTCCTCGTTGGTTATCTATTGTATATATAGATGTATGGGTGTCTGTTAGTGAACCAGTTCATTTTAAATCAATTTCAGCCAGAGCCACTCTTTATCCCCAGGAAGATTTAGACTGAACACCAGGGTCAGAAGACGTCACAGGGATTCCTGAGGGTCAACCCAGAAACTG
This sequence comes from Hyperoodon ampullatus, assembly GCF_949752795.1. Taxonomy (NCBI): domain Eukaryota; kingdom Metazoa; phylum Chordata; class Mammalia; order Artiodactyla; family Ziphiidae; genus Hyperoodon; species Hyperoodon ampullatus. The sequence goes on along the minus strand of NC_136929.1, from coordinate 3,280,795 downwards.
ACACGCCTGTCAGGACTGCGCTGGGGGTGCAAGAAGTGTGCCCACCCATCGGCCTGCCTCGGCGCTGAGACAGTCCCGGACCTCCACCTCCGAGGGGTGAGGGACACACGCCGAGGGTGACGTTCCTGGCAGTGCACACAGCAAGCATGGGACTGAGCCGGCAGCCAAGCAGGGACTGCTGCATACCCTAAAGAATGAAGTCATGCACCGGCCTGCAGCAGGGAAATCCTACACAGCAAAAGATCGCCACCCAGATAAAGGGCTGAAAGCTATTTCCCGGTTCAGCTCTTTTGCAGCAGAGTCTGAGGATAGCCTGACAGCCTGCGGCATCCACACAGCATCAAGCTCTAGGCAGCGCTCAAGGACTTAGAAGTTGAGTCGGCTTTCTCTGCACTGTACGGTGGACACATCATGGCCAGTTTCCTGCCCACACCCGTCCCTGTCACCTTGAATCCTGCTGCACGAAAAGCAATACAAAGCCATCAACCCCAGGATCCCCCCAAGCAAGCCTGGGGGTCGTGCTAATGGGAACGTGGTCCCTGAATGGGATGTGGATCAGAAAACATTTATCTGAAACTGAATGCACATGTCACCCTGAACGGGACACTGGCCGTGAGAAATAGCGATGAAGGACAGTATTGGTTAATTGACAAAATTTGAAGACGGACAGGATATTGGTTACAGAATTGTAACACTGTTAAATTTCCTGAATTTAATAAATATACTGCATTTAAGTGGAAGAATATCCTTATTCTGGGATATAAGCCTGATGTGATCAGGGGCTAAGGGGGTGACTTCTACAACTTGCACTCAAATGGCTCAGCAAAAAGTAACAGTCATAACAATTTGGAGAAAGAGAGGGAAAACACGAACATGGTAAGATGTAAACAATGGATGAATCTACTTACTGCAAAGTATTCAGAAGTTAACTTTGACAATCTTTGCAATTTTCTGTTTAAATTTTTTAATTAAAAAGTCTTTTTTAAGTAGGATAAAGACATATTAGAAAATTGGAAAGGAAACCCAAATTTTGAAAAGGGTGCAAGGCAGCAGGGCTGCATTCCACCGGGGAACAGTGCACCAAATGGGAAGCATGCCGCTGTGAGCAGCTCGGGATTAGCCACAAAGAAAACCTCGCAGCGAGGGCAGTGGCTGCTGACGAGGGCACAAATGACACAATGTATCTACGGGAGAAAGGATTTCCGGTCACCCAGCGGGCGAGGTGGCTTCCCTACCATCCAATGCGGTGCCGAGGACCTCGTCTATCTGATGTCCAGTGAGCCCTCCCGGCGGGGAGGGGTGGACGTGCATGCAGGGGATGAGGGGAAAGGATGACTCGTGTCCCAGGTCCAGGTTTGCAGAGAGATGGGGGATGGAGCCACGACACTTCAGCATCTCAAGGGGGGACAGAGGGAGGACTTTGGAAGGAGAGTCACTCAAGTCGTTAGGGATTCCCAGCGTAAAAGGACCATCCTGACTACAAGCTCTGGCAACACCTGCAGCATAAAGATGGATGTGTCTTTTCTTTCTTAAACGCTTCCTGAATTACACGGCTGTAATCTGAGTGCTCCCGTGCTGTCTTGTGCATCTTCTGTTAGGAAAACAGAAGCACTTCAGGAATTCTTCCAAAGCATCTCTGCGCCTGCAGCCAGCTTTCTCTGGAGTGGTCCTTATCGGTCCCTAGGCTCTCTCCCTGGCACCAGCAAAAGAAGCCAGCTCCTTGCTCTCCAGGTTTGCAGGGACACACGTTTAAGCAGCACTTAGACAAAGAAAACTGATCTACAGCTAAAGCATGAAAGCAATGGAGCTCAATTAGCAAGGAGCAGGTAGTGGTTATAATAAAGTTTGCAGTATTTCACATTTTCAGATTTCAATGGTTCCCCAAATCATAGCACCGGAATTGGTTCAAAATAAGACAGATAATAGCCATTTGATGAAAACATAAATTGCCCTGTAAAATACTTAGGGCAATATGTATTAGGTCAGGATCTTAAGCTACTTAAAGATCTTCCATAGAAAAAAGTATCCATTATCGCTGGGTTAGGCTTGACACGTGCTCAGCACCTGGACCACAGATGCCAAAAACAAAACAACAAAACACCTAAATGCCCTGAAAAGCGCCTGTCACAAAGTTCATACATCTGATGCCAGGAGTAAAGTTCAAAAGACTGCTTCCAAATGCTGACCGTATTAAGACACAGTAGCTGGCCCTGGTGACCATACAGAGACACCTGCACGGTAGGGCAGAGGGCAGGTGCTGACTGTGACCTCATCCCAGGTATAGGCACTGCCAACCCACACAGGACAGAGCGGGTGAATTACAAATAGCTCTGCAGTGCCTGTGATGACCTTGAAGCCCGTAGGTCCAGGCTTAAGAGCTTGAACTTGACACAGCACGCAGAAGATGACAGGGACTGTTTGGGCAGGGAGGGGGGCAGAGTGGGATGAGCAGGGGAAGAACTGATGTGACAAGATCTCCTTAGGAAGGAGGCAGGCAGCCTCGCCAAGTCAAGTGAGCACTTAACAGAGACGTGTTGAATTAAAGAATGATTGACGTTGGACCTCCCCTAAAGAGTTCAGTGCGGTGTGGCCAGGGAAAAATGATTTTGAGTCTCACAGACTCAGTTAAATATCGGCTGTGCATAACTGGCCAAGTTACTTAACCTCTCTGCACTCCAGCATTCTTGGAGTGAAAATGGGAAGAATCCCTACCTCTTAAGAGAATTGTGACAATTAAATAAGACGACTTACTGAAAACACACCTGGCATGTGGATGGCTCAACAAATCTTCCTTTTGCTTGTCCTCCAGTGGAGGGTAGGTTAAAGTCAAAGAGGAGGGAACGGGGCTTCCCTGGTGGCGCAGTGGTTGAGAGTCCGCCTGCCGATGCAGGGGACGCAGGTTCGTGCCCCGGTCCGGGAAGATCCCACATGCCGCGGAGCGGCTGGGCCCGTGAGCCATGGCCGCTGAGCCTGCGCGTCCGGAGCCTGTGCTCCGCAACGGGAGAGACCACAGCAGTGAGAGGCCCGCGTACCACAAAAAAAAAAAAAAAAAAAAAAGAGGAGGGAACTTGTTTGAAGCAGTGGGAAATGGAAAGTGATCTCAAGGGAGAGGAAAGCAGAATTAGCGCCTCTGACAGCCCAGCAGTGTGTGGTCACTTAGCACAGAAGCCACACCTTCGCACACCCAGTGACCCACCTCTGAGAGCACAGCAGCTGTGCCGCTGGCCCAGAAGACCTGAGTCACTCAGAAAAGGTTCAGTGGTATGGAGAGTGTGCTCTATTAAGAAAGGATTGTGCATAAGTTATTTTAGTAAAGGCACTGGTGGCTAAAACTTCTTTAATTATTGTAGCACTTTAAGAAAAGCTTCAGAAAATTAGCTCATATCCAGAAAAAGAACTCGTTCCCCGATGTCAGAAAAATAGGACTTTTCTGTCCTCCAGTGCTCAAAGTATATGCAAAAAAAACCCCCTTATTTATGAGACAATTTAGTAATATGGGAAACTAGAATAACCAGACTAAAAACCTTTACAAGATCAGCAGAGCCTATATATTTTTCCTGTAGTATAGGGGGGAAACTGTGATAAAAGGACTTTGAATAATGCTGATAGGTTGGGCCTATAGTTCCCAGGTATTAAGTCAATACAGAATCTAGAAAATGAAGTGCATTTGGAGTTATGAAAATAGCAGTTAGTTCCCTTATTTTACATTTAGTTTATGAATTTATGATGACCAGTGTCAGAAACAATTCAGAAATCATAAAGGTAAAGGTAGCTTCTGGAACACACTAGACATTCGGCTATGTCTATCCACAAAGACTGGCCACAACTCCCAGGCACATGCCATCATATCATGACATCTGATGGGACATACAGACCAAGGGCAGCCCCAAGCCCTGCAGGGTGAGCGCCAGCTAGCTGCAGGTCCCAGCACGTCCCAATCAGCTTTACTGGATGACCCCAACCTCCAGGGGCCTTTGGGGGAGTTTCTGAATTAACTGCACCATAAAGATCATATTTCAGGGTCCAAAACAGAAAGAAAAGAACCACCTTAAATTCCTAGGCTGGGTGGAAGAGTCCTACCATCTCACATACATAGTAAAATACCTAAAATATCAGTGGGAAACTGGCATTGTAAAGTCAGAAATGCATAAGTGCTCCAACAGCCGGAAAGCTGTGACCTAATTCTGGGAGATGCCAGAATGAAACCCGACCTGCTAAAAGGACAACAGTGTTTCTCTTCCCACCTCCCACACAGCTGCTTGTTGGTTTGGGGTTAAAATACTTGACCTGAATGGGCCAGATGTGGCTGCAATTCACCTGGATTCTGGGAGCGATTGTGAAGCTGCTATAAAGGTGGATGAGACCAGCTTAGGAGTTGAAAATGGTCCCTCTTCTCTACAGAGATAGCAGATATAGAGAACCAAAAGAAAGACAAACCTGCTAGAAACAGATCTGTGGTCATCCCGCCCCACTCACTAAGAGTACATTAAGTATTTCCCCTTTAAAATCATTTTTCATTAATAGCAATGCAATTCTCCTCTCAAAATGTCTTAGATTATGAGGAAGAATAACATGAAAAAATACAGAAAAATTAAGAAGGTAATATCAAAACTGGCAAAACAATGGTAGAAGCATCAACTTTGCCATAAATCCCCTGAGGCTATGATGCAAATGAGTCAGAAAGTGAGAGCTGTATTATCTCACCCAGCGTCCACTACAGCCACGGAATGGTCATTTAACAGCCCCACTTCACACAGGAAGACACTGAGGCTCAGGCGGGTAAGAGGTGAAACATCCACGCCCAGTTGTTTCCACCACTCCACACGGCCTCCCAGGGAGACACATATATGACACGGCAGGTGACGCTGGCAGAAACTGTGCCCTTATTGGAGATGTCCATTTCTGGAACAGTGACCACTGACTGCACCACTGGGAAGTCAAGAAGCAATGACAGCACAGTAGCAATGAGCACACTGAGCTCCCACATCTTGGCTTCTAAACACCTTTTCCTCAAGGAAAGGAGCCAGAACTCTTAAGAGGAAGGCTGACTCACGGCTGGGGGGAGGAGAGAATGAGAGCCTGGAACACATGTCCTGCATTAAACACAAGACGACAGTGGAATGCTAACTGCCTTTTCTGAAAAGGCTTCTTTCTCACAGTACATTTTGGACTTCAAGTTTTGAATCAAATACACTCTCCAAACTCAGAGCAATCCCTGGACACGCCAAGCACGTGTGGGTGCTCAGATCAGCCACGGGTGTGGTATCTGACCTCAAACACCATCTCTCTGTGCTGACAATGCATAAAGGGAAACTTAAAGCAATGTGAAACCTCTCTTTACTTTTCTCCTTCCTTCAAGAAAAATGTATGTGTGTTGACAAAATTTTAGATAAGCATAGTTAAGATTTTCAAAATCTTAAGCATGAAGTTAGTAAATGGCTGCCTGAACTAGACCCAGAGAACAAGCATTTTGAGGTCCTAACTTTCAGGTCTTTGGGGTATTATTGGTTCAGTTCATCACTCACTCATTTATGATCTCAACAGATGTCTGCTTAACCCCTACTCCTGCTGCCATTGTTGTTTAAGTACTAGAATGGAGGATTGAGGTTGACGAGGTCCCAGCTACCAGGGGATGCATATTTAGAAGGACCTAGAAGTCTATTGTGGGCTTGACTTGACAATCAGTAAAATGACACGATGTGTCTCAAAACACCTTGTTAACTGCTGAGTACATTCTGCAGCTCCATCCACAGCACTTCGAAGATAACAAGCTTTCTCACCAACTTGAAATCCCTGCTAGGTGCTCAATAAATAGCTATTGAATAATTAATCGAATCAGCAAGGCAAAAGTTGTTTTAAACCCACCTCTGCTCCCTTGCCTCGAGGCCTCAGTTTAAAGACCAGCCCATAAAAACTCTGAAATCTTCAGAAGATCATTTCTTTAAGGCGAGGTGTATAAACCAAACTTCTGTTCGATTATAAACTCAGATCCCAGAGTTAACTGCTTCATTGGAAAAATGGTTTTAAATTGTCACATGCAACTGAGTTACACAGAAAAGCTAAAGACATACAATTTTTCTTCTCCTTTTTTTTTTTTTCCTAAAATAACAGACACCAGGGATTCAACGTGAGTGTGAGGTCTGTCAAACCGCACCTTCTGGGTTCGAAGTTGGGATGAGCTATCAAACTGACCCCAGCGTCCATCAATACCGTGTAGATGTGGATCCTCTTTTTAAAGAGTCGAGTGAGGCTGAAACTTATCATGCTACAGAAACTCATCAGCCATTTAAGACAGACAAAATCTGGACATTCAATTACAGTTTAATGCACTAAATGATCCCATTTCCCTTAACTTTTCAATAAGCTTAAAAATTATTAGATTGGAAGGCAGGAAGACCAATAAGCTTTGAGCCAGGCCAAATTAAAAATTAATTTTTATTGAAAAATTCACTGTTACAACTGTTTTAATTATGCATTTGCTTATTTGTTCAGTGAATGCTGAACAAAATATTGCACTAAGTGCTAGGGATAAACAGGAAAATACTAAGCCCTGTCATCAGTGAACATAAAACTGAATGGGGAGAATAAGAAAAGTGGTAATAAAAAATTACATTATCATCAGCTAATTGCTACAGTGAAGCATGAACACGGTGGGAAAGGTTTATACTTTTCTTCTCTCATGCACGCAGCTCACATTTCAATCGGAGCAGGACTGCAAACCATGGCAACAGATGGAGGAGCATGGGGGGACCTTTCCTTCCAAATGTCTCCAGAACCTCAACAGCAGGGATGAAATGCCCATTCTGTTCCAGAAATCCTTGCTAGCAGCCGTAACTGCCACACATCCTCTGAGAAAAATGACCAAATATTTTAGAGTCAAGCTGACTGTGAACACCCGGCTTTTCTGAGAAAGCTTTCAGCCACTTCCTAGGCCATGAACACCAGGTAGAATCCTGCCATTCCCACTTCCTATTCCAAAACTTCCCGCTGGTCCCTGAGAAAAGTGGTCTAGGACAGACCCAGCCAGCATGGGCCCTCCATCACTTTGAAACTTTCATTTTGCCAAGGATTTGTGATGGGACCTTCTTGTCTATTTAGACTGGGGTCTGCTGCCTTTCTCTCAATAACGTAGAAAGAGCCAGAACAGATACGGGCTTATCTCTGTGCTCCAGACATGAATCGACCCAATTATGATCTAAAATTTCATTAAAAACACTGTGATGGGTAATTCTATGTATCAGTTTGAAGGGGTACCCAGACAGCTGGTAAAACATTATTGCTGGGTAAGTCTGTGAGGGAGTCTCTGGAAGAAATTAGCATGTGAATCCGTAAACTGAGTAAAGCAGACCACCTCCCCAGTGCAGGTGGGCGTCACCCAATCAGTTGAGGGTCTGAATTGAACAAAAGGCAGAGGAAGGGCAAACTGGCCCTGTCTGCCTGAGCGAAGAGGTCTGTCTTCTCCTGCCCTATGGCATCCTCCAGCACTCCTGGTCCTTGGGCTTCTGGACTCAGACTAGAACCTACAGCCCCACTGGATGTCAGGCCTTCCAACTCCATCTGAATTACACACAGCCTTCCTGTGCTCCAGCCTGCAGATGGCAAATCATGGGACTTCTTGGTCTTGGCAACTGTGTGAGCCAGTTCCTAAAGTATCCATCTATCTGTATTTATCTAATATACATCTCTCTGTATATCCTTTTAGTTCTGTTTCTCTGGAGAACGCTGACTAATACAAACACTGAGAAAATAGGAAATACTGAATCCTTCAGAGCAGAAATATACATACTTATATAAGATTTAGATGTTCATGTATAGATATGTGTGTGGGGGGGGTATAGATGGGGAACAAGAATAAAAATGATTCCAAGATCATTTTTAGTCATTGTTTTAACTCCAAAACATCTTCAAGTAGATGTGGAACCTTCTTCTCTTGGGATGAACTGCATTTCCTAGTTCACCCTTCAAACGTTTCCCTCTTCACACCAGAGCTACATAAAAGCACACTGAATATATATGACTCTAAATTGTGAAACAGTTGAAGAGAGTTTAGTAAAACATCTGCACGGTTGTTTTTTGTTGACCCAAGTTTCTGTTGTTTTCTTCCAGAGCCCTAATTCAGTAAATTACCACAGATGTTGACAAGCCTCCTCTCGGCCCCTGGGGAGCACATCCTGGCCTTCGAGAGGGGTTTTCCTTGTACTGCCAAAGGCCCCCTCTCTGCTGAGGCACTGACACACCCCGAGCACTTTTATCCAGGTTGTTTGGGAGGTTTTGAAATGTTCGCATGATGTTTAACACAAGATAACCCCAAATAGCATAGATAGTAACTAATTAATATAGTAATATATATGTTCTATTATATTGTAATATGTATTGTGTTAATAATTGATTCTCAGCTTTAATTAGTATTCACCATACTATGTGTGTAATATGTGTAATCCATACAGCACAGCACAAAGCCCTACTGTGGAAAGATACTCAGGGCTTTCATTTGGGATCAGAGATGGCAGACTAGTGGCCCACGGGCTGGATAAGCCAGTACATGTCTTGTTTGGCCTGCACCATATTCTAGAATGTTTTGAATGGATATTTTCAAATTGAGACTGTAGGATTCCACCTCCTCTCTAGACTCTTAAAAGCAGGACCATATTGGGCTCCTTTTGCTAGGGTGTGGTGGGCTCCATCCCAACGCCGGCTGTTTACTTAATGACCTCCAGGCTAGGTCATCAATTAACAGGGTTCTAATTGAGCTTAAATGATAGAAATTTTCATTCCAATAAATTTGAACACGGGTTTATGGGAAGGTTCTCCTGGAGCCACATTCCAAGGCAATAAAGCATCTTTAAGGAACTGCCATGCTAGTCTCCCCATATGATCAATGCCAACACACTTCACTTTTGGCTAATCAGCCATTTCTCTGAAATATTACATAATGAACGTATCATTTAAAAGCTAGCCACTGACATACATCATTCTTTCTTCTACATTACTTTTTATTTTCTCCAATCTGTCTTTGCCTGAAATTTCTGATATGATGACTCATCTTTTCTGAACAGCTTTTTATCGGGAACTTCAAGGTCATTTGTATAATAATCCCTCCTGCGAAGTTACCATGGTAACTTGGGGACCAGGGTACCAGAACCACACGCACAAACGTCTTTTTTCCTCAATTGTGCAGGGTACCACGCCCCACATGCCAGAGTCTGTGCTCTGTTCTCGAACAACTGGAGCCTTTTAGCTCCTTTTTGCTCTGGGTGATTCATGCCATCCTTGCACATTTGGCCCTTTGACAGGCTTTGTCCTTTCCTCCTTCATCAATTCCTTGACCTAAGTCTTCCATGTTGAGTAAGTTAAAGTTTCCCCTAACTTCAACCTAGCAATTTTGTTATCTTGAGATTTCTCAGTATCCATTTGGTTTCATTTCCCCTTAATTCCCACATCATCTTTTAAAATTGTTAGCACTCACTCTCTCTTCATGACAATCTTCTTTTTCAAACTTTAAACACTATTACTATTTCTCTTTATCAGTATGGTAACTCATCCTAGCATGAGTGCATTTGATGGAAATTTTTTTTTTAATTCCTCCATGCTTACCCTGCCTTCGTTTTCCTTTTACAACTATCACAAGTGGAATTCTAGTTTTCTTATTTCCATCCCCCTCCACGAAGTACATATGTTAACTAATTCAAATAATATTTTTCTCCCAATAATTTAGAAGATCTTAAGAATACATTTCAAGAGCCACTTACTGTCCTGGTAGCTAGATATAAATGATGGTGCAAGGAAGAACAGGCATTAAATTTTATGAAAAGGTAAAGGGCCTACATGTCAGGGGTTTTAGATTCTCCCCACCTTCTTTCAGATCCGATTTTCCACTTAGCTTTTTCCAGAATTTATTCACAGAATTTTTAGGAGCCCATCTGAGATCTTCCTCCCCTTTACTTTCTTATTGCCTCTCCCTTCCTGTCCTTATCAATTTGATTTTATTTTTATAATCTGGAATCTGAACAGATCTGCATATGTGTCCACAATTTGAAAGCCTTATGCTTCATATAAGATGCTGGACTCACTAGAAGAGCTTTATGAAATTGCTCTGCAGATTTTTCCTCTTCCATCTGTTCACCCACTTGTTCTGCATTTTATCCACCCAATGTGTACCCACAAAGTACTGTGTACGGACTTCAAAGTCTTCTTAAAAAGGTTTTCCTCCTAAAGGATATCCATTTTCTGCACATAGTAAATGTACAACAAATACACTTCTGGTTGGTATCATAACTGATTTCTTCGTGGTCATTTCCTCTCTTATTTCCTATGTATTCTTTAGACTTTAAGTGGGAGGAAGGTTGTCAGGGCATCAGATAGGGTCCGCTGATGGAAATTATTTTTCTAGCCACCACCCTTGACACTATCCCTTTCTCAATCTGCAGATCCATTTGGGAATGTTGGCTACACATTTGCTGTGCATTATATGTTTCAGAAGCTCTGAGGCATCCTGTTTGTTTGTTTGTTTTCCTTTTTTCAACCCCAAATCATGTCTTGTCCTATAAAAGGGCTTCCTTTAATCCAGGAGTGTTCTGAAAACCAGATCCCTCCCCCACAACCCCCCGCCACCCATGACTACCGTCCAATAGCCTTCAGCTCTTCTTTTCTTAGCAACAGGATTTGAACCGACATGTTCCTGTATGACTTTTTGGAATTACATTCTCACAAATACCTTGTTATCTGGCTTCAATAATGACACAATTCCAATAAAATTTGTTTTTAAGAATAAAACCATAAATTATTTTATAAAATTGCTGTAGACAATGTTTATGTCCATGCTCCTCCAAATTCATATGTTGGCATCCTAACCCCCCATGCAATGGTACTGGGGAGGGGAGTACTTGGGAGGTGATTAGGTCATGAGGGTGGAGCCCCCATGAATGGGATTAGTGCCCTTATGAAAGGGACCTCACAGAGCTCCCTCACCCCTTCTGCCATGTGAGGACACAGCCAGAAAATGGCTGTCTATGGACCAGGAAGCCAGCCTTCAACAGACATGGAATCTGCAGGTACTTGGATTGTGGACTTCCCAGCTTCCAGGACTATGAGAAATAAATTCTGTTTATAAGCCACATGGTCTATGGTATCTTGATACAGCTGCCCAAACTAATACAAAGATCAAGCAGCCAACCCTTTTTGTACCAAGAAAAGAAAATTTTCTTTCACCAAGATACAAGTTACACTTTCTACCTCTCAGATGGTTACCTGGGTTTCCAAATTCCATTTCTCTTTATTTTCCTCTTGTGCAGAAGCTATTTCATTCTCCTCCATTTCCACTTGCTTCCCTTTCCTTTTACTCCCATCCAACCTAGTCCTTTAAAAATCTCCTTTCTGCTAGCATATTATCTGTACTCATTACTCTTGTGTCTGATTTCTTCTTCCTTTTGCAACATTTTGTTGTGGGTTTTTTTAAGATTTTTTTTTTTTGATGTGGACCATTTTTTAAAGTCTTTATTGAATTTGTTACAATATTGCTTCTGTTTTATGTTTTGGTTTTTTGGCTGCAAGGAATGTGGGATCTTAGCTCCCCAACCAGGGATCGAACCCACACCTCTGCATTGGAAGGCAAAGTCTTAACCACTGGACTGCCAGGGAAGTCCCCTTTTTTGCACCATTTTGGACCAACTAGCACACTGGTTTCTGTCATCCCTGCCAGCGGGATGATCACCATGTGGCTCTTCCTCCTTCCATACTTTTTCCGAGTCACGTGCAGTGAACCACGCACATTACCTGAGCTGCTCCAATCCTATATACAAAGTATTTCAAATGGAGCAACAGGTACTGTCAATCTTCCTACTGCTTTAATGTTTTTAAATGTTTCATTTCATTTGCATTTCTTGCCATTTTCCTAACCAACACTTTCTCAGATACCGGGAAGCCCCCTTTCCGTATGAAACTATGTCTCCCTGTATATTTGATATATTTTTCCTTTTTCAATCACCTTTCACCACAGAAGATGAGGCTTTCCTGAGTTCACTCCCACACTGGACACTCCACCTCTAGACTTCAACCCCACGTTTCTCACCCTTCGCCGGGATGCCTTCTGCTCCTCCCCACAAGATGGGCTCATTCACTGAACTCCTACAATCCTCACGTCGAGATGTTTTGACATCACTGAAACAACTCACATTTCCAGATAGATATCAGTCCCTTGAGTGTGCAAACCATGTAACTCAGTGCCTCATCTCTTGAATTTATGCAAGACGCATTCAGCTGATTCTCTTGGAGGCTCCAAGGGCCACATACACACCTAGAGGTCACAGGAGGACACCAAAACATGCCAATCTCTTACTACATGGGCCTCTTCTTGCAGGCACTTCCTAGCCCCCGGCACCAGCCACCTTAGAGTGTTTAGCGTGATTCCTTCGGGGAGTTTCCCCCCAAGACTTGATACGTGTAATTTTGTTGTTGTTCTTCAACTTTCCAGCCAGTGCCATTTCAGACTACTCTTTCATTCTCAGCCACTAACTCTCTTTGCATTATTGCTCAACCAATCTCCCGTTTGCATATCTCGCCTGGGCTGTCACCGAGAAGGCTGTACCATCCTTGCTGGCTGGGCCCACTGTCTTTGCCCAAGTCCTGCCCCCAGCTGCCAGGTTCCCCCAAAGAACACCCATCATGCTCCTGCTGTAGCGTCTGCCAATTCTAGTTTCTGCACATTACATAACTGTCTTTGGATCTCCCTTTCTGCTATCCCTTCCCTGTCTTTCTCTTCTTTATTAATATTTTCTGTTCTTATTGGCAATTTTCCCTTGTAGTTTGGAGCTCATTTTTATTTATGAATCCATTACTAAATGATAAACTTTGCCAGGTATAAATAACTCTGTTTTTTAAAGCTCGATTTTAAAAGAACTGAACATGTAGGGGCTTCCCTGGTGGCGCAGTGGTTGAGAGTCCGCCTGCCGATGCAGGGGACACGGGTTCGTGCCCCGGTCCAGGAAGATCCCACATGCAACGGGAGAGGCCACAACAGTGAGAGGCCCGCGTACCGCAAAAAAAAAAAAAAAAGAACTGAACATGTGAATATGTTCAACGAACAAACAGCCAGCAAACTCGCGACACGCTCATTCCATGCCTTGCTGTGCAACACAGCCAAGCTCTCAGACACGACGAAAATGCACACTTGGTGCCCCTTACCCAGCAATGGTCAACCACAAACTTCACGTACAGGTCAGAAGTGAAATGCCTTTAGGAGTTCCCTCAAAATCTTAAAATAAAAGTCACATTCCAAGCTTCATAATTCTCATGAATGCATCACAAAGTCACCATTATGCTATTGAAAAGGAAGACAATTACATGCTTGTATTACGAGGGAAAATATTCTAAAAATGAATTATACAGTAAAACCAAGAACCTTCCATTTCTTGCTCACAAATAATGAGTTTGCTTTGGCTCATTATCTCCCGTGGCATGGTCTTGACATATCACACCTCTGTGGACAGAGACCCATCCCACCCCTACATCTGCAGAACTAAATTTGGTGTGTTGACTTAAAAAAAAAAAAAAAAAGTTACCTCTCAAAATGCACTTTCCAGTTAGCCTAATGGGCCTCTCTCATCCCTGTCCTATCCTGAGAACTTGGAATCATGTCGATAATACTTAAACATAAACCTATAGGTGAATTCCCTTCCTTTTTAAGATATAGTTTTCCTCATATTCTTTTCTTTAATAAATATACTCTATAAAATATGGCCAAAATATCCAGCCGAAGGTTTTGCTCTCTTCTATTCTCTCTCTGCCCAATATAATTATCTATTTAGATCGCTATATTAAACATTGTTTGCTTTAGGAATGACCCAATTCTTATGGATCAGTAAAAAAGAAGGGCTTTTTCTCCCTCCCCAGCTAAGCATCCCATTTTTTTTAACCACTTGGATGTAAAAGCAGCTCTGCAGCATCGAACTTTTCCAGTAAACAGAATATCCTTCAGCCAGGGGCCTCGCCAATGCCTCTGACAATATCAAGTGGTCTGTGTGGCCACCAAACATGTAAGATACTCTCCCTGGAGTCCTTCTCCTGGGATAACAGCTGTGAAAGGCAATATTGTCATGTGATAACAAGGCTCTAGGAAGGGTTACCCTGTCTCCTACAGCTGGAATTACTATCTTTCCAAACAAAACGTGAGAAACAGAAACGTGGAGCATTTTTCCACTTTCCAAAAAGTACTCTGTGCTCCTTGAAGCTCAGTTTATGACATTGTTTCAAAATGTTTTATTAACATTAGTTAATCCTTTAACCCCCTGAGAACGACCAAAGGAAACAGCAGATCAGCAGTAGACTGAAAACAAGCAGATTACTCAGAAATGGCGATGAAGCAGAAGCGTCAGTGCTTATCTGCTGTGAGACTGAGTGAGATTTCAAAAAAGAAGTAGGAAGCCTCTGTTTCTGACGTGTGGGTTCATATGGAAACTCAATTTTATCAAAGATCTGTACATTAGTCAAGAAGACTAGGAAGTCAAGATTTGGGCAAACCCAAATCACAGTGTTCTCCAGCAGAGAGTGAAGTGCAACATACAAACCTCTGCTGTCTGGAACATTTAGTTACTTTCAGCCAAAAAACTTCTGTAAAATAAGGGACTTTTCTTCTTGTCCTGTGTCACGGCAGTTGACCAATCCGCCGGTTGTGTCATTTCCCATCACGTGCTGGTAACAGCCCCTCCATTCCCTCCATCTGCCTCACAGGCTACGAACGAGTCCCGCGGATGCTTCTTTCCTCTTTGAGCATTACCGCTCTCCAACTCACGGCGCGCATCCTAAGCTGTTCACCCGAGCCTCCTAAACGCCATCTTCCCCGCATCCCAGTCCACGTCCACATGCCCTGTGCTCTTTTCCAATGCAAATCCACTAGATAAACAAAGGCAAGTAGGTTTCATCTCAAATGTCAATTCCTGCCAGTCAAAGGCAGCTGCTGGGGGCTTTGAATTGGGAAGAATTCGGAGGCCTTGCCCAAGATCACCTAGGAGGGCTGTGCTTCTCCTAGCGGGGCAGACTGCCCCAGGGTGCGCACCTGAGCTCACGGGTCACGCGTGGTGCACCTGCCAAAAGCAGGACCACTGGGTATGCAGACACAGGTACATCTGTGCTGGCTTCTGGGCACCACACACGAGCAGCTCTCACAAGCTTCCTGCTGAAAACTCCCTCTGGGGACGTGAGCATCCACGTGAAGTTCACTGGTGTGTGATTTCTGGAGTTCAGTCTTGTACTCTTTTTTGAAGATAAGAGCATCATCCCCCTCCAGCCTCCCTATCCCTCTCCACGCTTCAAACACCAAAGGTGATCCTGATCAGTTCCAGGTGCCCTCCAGGATCCTGAGGCGTCACTCACCTCCAGGCATAAAGACATGAATTGACTTAAAGTCTTAAATAGCACCGTGTGCATGTGTTTGCCTTGTGAGTGTCTCCTGGGACACCTGCTGATGTTAACAGTACCTCTACTAGTACTACTGATACCACTACTACATCTGCAGATGCTAATACATCTACTACTACTAATACATCTGCCGCCACTACTATGTCTACAGATACTACTGCTGCTGCCACTGCTACACCTGCTGATACTAACAGTACATCTACAACCACTACTACATCTACAGGCACTACTGCTGCTACTTCTACTACACCTGCTGATGCTACTAGTACATCTACAGAAACTACTGCTGCTGCTACGACCACGTCTGCTCATACTACTAATGCTACTTGTAATACTAATAGCATATCTGCTACGACTGCTGCTGCTACTACTACATCTGCTAAGACTACTACCACTATTACTGCTATTAATACATCTACCAACACATCTGCGAATCCTCTTGCTGCTACAGCTGCTATTAAAAGAGCAGTTGATTGAAGCTACCATTCGTTGGTCGCATCCCCTATCCAGGTCTGGTGCTAGATGCTCTGTGTGTGAACGGGACCCCAGCCTCTTACTGCACAGAAGGCAAAGGTGCCAACACTGATCCCCAGCCTGTGTGAGAGTGAGTCTGGAGAGGCCACGGAAGGAGGGAAGGGCCCGGATACAGGAAGGACTGAACGAGAGATGCTCAGGGAGCAGGAAGGTTACCAAAGCAAGGGTGGAGGTGACTGCGAGGCCGTGTCTGCACACGCAGGCTAAGGGGACCTAATGCTGCAGGAGAAACTGGGGCAGATCACTGTCTACTCTATTCACAGGACGTGTTTACAACTGAGAGGTGCGGGGAGGGGCCATAAGGCCAACTAGGGGATCTCGGAGGGCAAAGAAGAAATGACAGCTCCTGAAGTGCTGACAACCAGCCATCGGGCCCAGACAGCAAGGGGCCTGCCCTGGGGGTGACGGTGGTGAGACACAGGAGTTTGGGGCGAAGCGGCAGGGACCGGGAGAGACATCAAGGGGTCATCCCAGGACATCCATCCTGAGTGAGGCCGGAGGCGGGAACAGTCCCCAGAGGAACAGGGTGTCACAGTAACACAGACAAGGGGTCACAGCCAGCTGCCTGGGATACACGGCAGATGTCCAGGACAGGCTCATCCCAGTACCCTGAGGGCCAGGTCAGCAGCCTGGTGACCCCACTGGGGCCCTGAAGCTGGCTGACGTTCTGCTCCCAGACCCCGAATGTTAAGTGGCCACAGCCTCAGCCCTCAGGACCTGCGGCCCCTCTGTGTTGCAGGGGACAGACACACAGGCACAGAAAACTAGGTACCGAGCTGGGACAGCTGGAGTCTGGCCTGACCTGGGGCCAGCCCAGCAGTAACCTCTCAAATGTTCCCTCTTTCCAGGTGCCCACGGGGAAGACTGGGTGCTTCCTACTGTCTCTCAAGCCACTGGACCCCGAGCTCAGCCCATCGTGACCGAGTCCCACGGGCTGTGGTTCTGGGAAGAACCCCACTTTATATTTTACATTCGTTCAAAGCTCTCCTTCGAAACAAGTTTGGAAACAACTCAAAACTCCAGAAAATTCAGGAGTGGCATTTGGAAAACTCCAGGCTGCGGGTGGGGAAAGGCGATCTGAAGGGCTGTTGATCTCGCATCTTCCCTCAGCCCAAAGGCCACCCACCTAGGAAGAGGCGAGCAGGCTGCCTGCCCCGCCACCCCACACCGGATGT
The DNA here is from genome assembly GCF_949752795.1 of Hyperoodon ampullatus. NCBI lineage: Eukaryota > Metazoa > Chordata > Mammalia > Artiodactyla > Ziphiidae > Hyperoodon > Hyperoodon ampullatus. Next base: position 3,263,675 of record NC_136929.1, on the reverse strand, counting down.
AAACGTGTGCTTTCCAAGCCGAGGAAGGGGCCACGGTGCAGAGGTGTCCTTTTCCGACTACACGTCTACAGGGAGAGAACGCTCTCTCCCGTTTGCTTTCATCCACCTTTCGACAACAGTAACAGAATTCCTCCAGGCTCGGGACGTCTCAGCCGCAAGCCAGACAACACGAGGTCCCCTCCCAGAGGCAAGGCCGGCACGTTGGAGATCTAGTCCAAACTGTCAGGTGCAGCTGCAGATCTGCATACTCCCCAGCCCTGTGTCGACACAGGAGCCAGTCCTATTAACACCTTATCTGCGTGGAGGTCCCGGTTTCCTCTCCAAACGAGAAAGCACCCTGGAGCAGAGGCTCTCTTGTTCCCATGGAACACAGAACACATGCGGTTTACATTTGGGTGCATAGTGCACTCGTGGGACTTTTCTCCGGAGGCCAGGTGGCTGGTCACCGTGACCTGCCACTTGGGGGGAAACCTGACGCTGCCACTGTGTCCAGAATGAAGTCAGGATGTCCTTGGGAGCTGGCACCAAGGTGACCTCGCAGGGAGCGCCTGGCTGGAGTTCAAGGACGCGACTTTGGAAATCAAACGCACCCCCTATGGGGCGGGGGGTGGGGGTGGCGCTTACGAGCTGCTCACGGGGAGGAAGTGCAGAAAAGCTCCACGCAGCTGCGCCCAGAGAAAAGCTTCCTTTCGGGGACTGATGTAGGAGCTACTGCACCTGCGACCCAGGAGTGCCAACTATTTCCAGACTCAGGGAAGAGCTGCTAAGGACTCAGGAAGCCCGCTTGTAGCCCTGGACCACTAGACCTGCACCCCATGTTTGACGATGCTGGCGACATAGGAAGATGTGCCAAACACACAGACCTGTTAGCACTTCGGAAAGAATGCCTGGTTTAAGAGATTTGCAGATTTTTATCTCTTGCAACCAAAGTCTGTTTAAAGATGACCTAACTACAAGGTACAGAGTCTGAGAGACAGAACTGTTCCCACTTCACTGTGTCAATTTTTATCGTGGAGTGTGTGTGTTTTCTCTGCACAAAAATTAAACATTGCAAAAATGTGAGTTCGTTTGATGTACTTGAAAGAAAATAACGATGGATCTAAATGCAGAATTGCATGGAGAATACACACAGCCACCCATCAGGGGCTCAATACTAACATCACAGCTCCTTCTAGGTGGATAACTGGAGAAGCAAAGCAGCAGGAGACGCACATAACGCCACAGGCTGCCTGCCCCTCGCGGGGGGGACTCATCATGGACCACCTCTTCCTTCCTAATTTTCCAACAATTGGTTCTGCCAATTTTATCCTCCGCGATGCAGTGCGTGTGGATATTCGTCCCTACACGTGCACAAGCGGCACATCACAGGCTCAGACACGGGGACTGACCAACTGTGTCCAGGCTCCCCAGAGGGAACCCAATCCGTGCAGCTAAAAGTTTTAACATGAAAATGTCACTGAACTGTTTAACTTTTATATCCAAGACATAATTACTTTTCTGCTTTAACCTCTTAATCAGAACATCTAATGACCCACGAGATGTTTATATTATACTAGAGTTTTCCTTAAAAGGCAACACAGCCCATAACATTCTTCACAGGCTCCCCAGGCCGCCTGGCTCCCTCTGATCCCTGGACTCCGGCTTCACCCTCAAACTGCACACCCTGACCCCCCACGTGGTCATTTCCTGACAGCGCCTGCGGCTGCTGCCCTACGTGCGGTTTCCTCTCTCTGGCGTCCTCTACCGGAATCATCTCCATCCCCCTCAAGACCCCATCCACTCCTCAAAACCCTAGCGCCCCTGATGGGTGGCACCCAGTCCCCCGTGCACCCCACTTTTTTTACATCACCTTCCCGTGACCTTGGACACTTTTCTGATATCTATCAGGGCTGGTCAGTGGACAACGGAAGGGGGGAGCTCATGGGAATCAGGCTTCCCCAGGTTCAGGTCTCTGGGCTCTTGGACAAGCACCGAAGTGGGTGAATCAGTCCACCTGGAGCTCGTACACAGAGAAGCAAATGGCTCTGCTTGCCTTTCCCCAAGGACAATGGACGCCCCGCCTGTCCAAGAATCCTGGTGGCATCCCCCTCCTGATATCAAATAGCAAATACTGTGTGGTATCAGTTACATGTGGAATCTAACACAGAACATGAGTGAACCTATTTGTGAAACAGAAACAGACGCACAGACATAGAAAACAGACTTACGATTACCAAAGGGAAAAGGGGGAGGGAGGGATAAATTAAGAGTTTGGGATTAGCGGATGCAAACTACTACATATATAATAGGTAGACAACAAGGTCCTACTGTAGAGCACAGGGAACTACATTCAATATCCTGTAATAAACCATAATGGAAAAGAACATGAAAAACAATATATATACATATATGTTTATATATATAACTGAATCACTGTGCTGTACACCAGAAACTAACACAGCAGTGTAAATCAACTCTATTCCAATTTTAAAAAATTATGTCTCTGAACCCTGCCTTCATGCCTTTTCTCCTAGGAAAAGCCTCACTGATGCTAATTAGCTCCAGCAGTTAAAATCTGCTTGTCTCTTCGACTATCTCCACATTTTACATCCAATTCTTCCAAACTTTTGATTTTATCTCTTAAATCCTTCAGCATCACTCAGCACTGAAGAATTTGCTTTGTTCCTCAAGATTAGGCAGAAAGCTTTAACCATGTAATCTCCTCAGAACCCGGCTGCCCACACAACTTATCTTCCAGATCAGGACGCTGCCGGGAGTGAATAATTATGCTGAGGTAATCATTAATGATTAATGATTACGCTGAGGTCACAGGCACGGCTCGGTGGCCCCCTGCACACCCGATTCTCTGCCCCATGTGGCTGATGGGAAAAGCTACGCCTTGTGGGTCTCTGTATCCCGCACGCCCCAAGCAGGTGCCGAGAGTAGGGGGACTCTGAGTAAGTGTGCAGTACCTCCTGGGTCACTAAGTCCTCCGCACACCTCACGAGCGTGCACGCCACCCTGTTTGCTCAGAAAGGTCTCTCTCTCTTGTCTCCACTTCCACAGCTCTGAACTGGGCTCCTGCAGTTACCCCAGCCTCTGCAGATGAACGAATTCTAGATTCATCTCCAAATTTCAATGGCTCCAGCATGGCCGTGGCAATCAACTAGCCAATCGGCCAACACTGGCTGGGCATCTGACCCATGTGATGATGCTGCCACTGTCCTGGATGCTGAGAAGCACAGAGAAACTGAAATGCAGCTGAGAAGATGGGATCTGCACACATGCGAAGGCAGTTAGTGGTTCCAGGAAATGAGAGATAAATGCCAAGCATCCCATCTAGACAATAAGATTAATGTTCACTAAAGTGGTCCTCCTGCATCAACTTTCCCATCACCCTTAGAAGCGCCTGCATCCTGCCTGCCGCTAAGAGCCAAACCTTTGGAGACATTGCCGAATTCAGGGCTATTCTTATCCACCGCCAGGTTCAAGGCCTTTTTCTTTGATCAATCTTTTTCAACAGATCTTACTATAAAAATCCACTACCAAATCCCTCTAGAGCAATAGTTTGTGGCATATATCTCTGTGATAGCCTGAAATATGCTTCAGGCATTGCCTCCTTAAAAATGCACTGTGGGGTTTCCCTGGCGGCGTAGTGGTTGAGAGTCCACCTGCCGATGCAGGGGACACGGGTTCGTGCCCCGGTCCAGGAGGATCCCACATGCCACGGAGCGGCTGGGCCCATGAGCCATGGCCGCTGAGCCTGCGCATCCGGAGCCTGTGCCCCGCAGCGGGAGAGGCCACAACAGTGAGAGGCCCGCGTACGGCAAAAAAACAAACAAACAAAAAAACCCCTCAGTTCTTCCCACCTAGACCCCTTCCCCAGAGCCTCTCCTTCTCCAAGTATCTGTGGTCACTCTCCTTCCACTGCTGATAAATGCTGGACTCCACTGAGGTTATCTCCATCATAGGACACACCAGGGCCAACAAGATGGGTGCAGAGCCCAAGTCCTGCCTTTTCTGTCACACTCGCCACCCAGGCCCACAGCGGGGGCTGGCCCACCTGTGAAAGCTAGCCAAGGCCCAAACTCTAAAGAAATAAGACCAAAAGAGTATAAAACTGCGCATGTAAAGAAACATCTGCATGCAGGGGACACGTGTTCAAGCCCTGGTCCAGGAAGATCCCACATGCCGCGGAGCAACTAAGCCCACGCACCACAACTACTGAGCCTGCACTCTAGAGCCCGCGAGCCACAACTACTGAGCCCACGTGCCACAACTACTGAAGCCCACGCGCCTAGAGTCCGTGCTCCGCAACAAGAGAAGCCACTGCAATGAGAAGCCAACACACTGCAACGAAGAGTAGCCCCCACTCGCTGCAACTAGGGAAAGCCCACACGCAGCAACGAAGACCCAACGTAGTCAAAAATAAATAAATAAAAGAAAAAATAAATTAAAAAAAAAAAAGGAAACATCTGCTTTGTACGTCCTCGGGCTGCAAAGCTGATGGCTCTCATGTGTCATGGATCTGACTCTGGGAAAAATGGATGAAACAGCGTACAAGTTAGTGGCTGGTGCATCTACCTGCTGGGCTGTTGATAATGAGAAAATCAACCTAATAGTTTTGCTTTGCCACGAACAGCTTTCAACTTAATAATACTGTGTTCTCTCAAATTACACAGCTGCCTACCATCCAGGACTAGAACAAGTTGCTTTAAAGTCTGGAGTTGTTTCTAGTAGTTATTGTCCACCATCTGTCATCCTGACTTGAGGTCATCCGTGATTCTGCTCCAATATGGCAGATACGGCTCAGATCTGGCCAGCCATATGTTAATACGATGCTTGCACCTACTGGAAACCTCAGCGGACCTTACCTCCTCTTTGCTGGCTGACGCTTTATTTATGAAGAGGATGGCCAATTAAAGAACTAAGCTTAGTCTGGATCATTTCTATCATTATTTCCTACCAAAAGGCTCTGTAACATCAGACATTTCATCAGAGATTTTTACACATCTTTCCCCCACGTTAATAGCTTTTCACGGTTGCAAGATAATATGGGACATGTCCTGCCAATCGCCTAGGACAGCTGGCCAACACATTTTACCCAGAACTTTGACCTACGTTTTCTTTTTAAAGCCACTCAATATTTTCCCAGAAACAGTTTTCATGTTTCTGATTCATTTGTCCCTAACTCACAAAATAGATGGGTTTTGCCCAGGAAACCTGGAAAACCTCGGTCCCTGGGACAAGACTGGAATTCTGCCAAACAGCATGACTGGGAGGACAGGGCTCAAGGGATAACTGGGAGCAGAAGTCCCCCAGATTCGAGCAGGCACTGAGCCAAAGGACACCCACTCTGCCTTTGTCGGTGCTATTGCACAGTTTGTCCCACCGGGGTGGCCATACACAGTGGGGTTGCGTGACTTCCGTACCCTTAGGGACAGGAGGTCCTCGGGGCGAGGCCCTGCTCAGAGCACCCCCCTTCCTGACTGTTTGCCTCAAGCCTCTTCACCCAGGGCCTTGCTGACTTGGCCACACAGCAATGCAACTGTAAGGCAAAGGACAATAGTCTTGCATCATCACTGTTGTGACACATGCCATTCTCATCAAAATGCCTGGAAGTCAAGAACACTGTAGAAACACATTTGCTTTTTGAAGTCTCCATCCTTACATCTGGTATTTCCACATCTGATGCCTTTGTCTACCCTAAATCCAAGTTGTTTTCCCATGGCCAGCCTTGCATAATTCCCAGGGCAGAGAGGAGAACCCAGCTAATTCATTTCCCACCCTAGAGATATTTCAAAATTCCTAATTTCTAAATAAACGGAACAACCCTGAATGTCTGCTAGCCTCATGAATTTACTATAGAGATACAAAGTAAGTAACAGTTCCTACAAGAAAATTCAGTTCTCTTCCTTATATTTATAACTCTTTTAACCAAGTTGAATTTCTGAGGCTGAGCCATTCCTAAAACTGCCAAGAGGCACATCTTTTAAAATAATTTCTAGTTCAGCATGATCAAAGGCCAAAATTATTTGTATTAATTCCATACACAACCTTTGAGGGCAGCAATACTTGTCTGTTTTGTTCCACAGCCTGGGTGTACAATAAATATTAATTACATGAGTGAATGTACCAATGAAGGAATGAATACTTGTAATTACACTGATATACACACTCTACGTATGGTATGCATATAGCTAATATGTGTGTATATTTATATATAGATACATGTATGTATATTTGCATGTGGCTGTTAACTGAAGGCACTTAATATACAAAAACCCTAACATCCTATAAATGATCATTTGTAAAAATGTACAAATAAGATTCATTTCTTTAAGACATGTAGAGACCTCTGCAAAAAGACTCTTTTAATCAAGATATATGGGGCGATACCATTCTTAGGCTTCTTGATGGATAAACATCCTCAATCCGTCACGTGTTGGGACTTCCCTCTCGCCCTGTCCCACTCTATGGCTTTCTGACCTCCGCCTAAGGTGAATTCTAAAATGGATCTCACAGCAAATGTTTAGATGGCTAGCAGCCCCACCTCTGGTGCCCCTTAGACATTTTCTATCACGGAAAACGTCAGTGCAAGGCAGACAGAGATGCAGCCCCTCCAGCAGAGAATCAAACTCAATGCCACGTGTGCTTTCCAGCCCTGGACGGAGCCTCCCCTGGAATCTGTCCTCACATCTGCACTCATACCCAAACGCCTCGCTGACACCCAGGACCGGAAGACTCAGGAGGGGGTGATTAGAAGTGATACATCGATCACTAAAAGGTGAGCTTGTGGCCTTGAGTCAGACCCATTAAGTGGGTGCCTTGGTGGAAAATTACTGGAATCAATGATCAGACTCCAAGAAACGACATGCGTCTGAAAAGTTGAGGAAAGAGAGCCCTGGGAACCCTCCATTTCCCGTGCTAAGGAAGAGATGCTTTTCCCATTTTACCAAGGTCAGGGAGAAAGGTCTCCAGGGTGATTCCAGTTTTGCACAAGTTGTATGAAATTATGCTCTTTCCACATTAGTCACTAAGAGAAAGAAATCAATGGACGACAGCACTCTTCCAAGTGGCTATAAATTATAGCCGGTCAGAATATCTCACAAGGACTGAAACCGTGGTAACGCTGCCACTTCCTATAGAAAATCACTACAGTACATTTCATTTCAATTTGCTTTTGTTGGTTTTATTATTGTCATGCTTCAAAGCCCAGTTTTACATCTAGGAATACTTTAAGGATAGAATTATTCCCTTAAAATATGCAATTAAAACATATTTAATTAACTTGTGTGTGAATAGCATTATAATCCTAATAATCCAAGAAGCTTAAATTATCCAAGAAGCTGATCTCATTTTAAGAAATGAAGTAGAAGTAAAAGAAAGATATTTTTCAGTCTACATAGTTTCAATTACAGATAAATATCAATAATATAATAATGAAATCAATACTACAAGCTAACATTTCTTGGACTAAGGATGTGGCAGTCACTCATGTATGTGCTTTACATGTATTATCACATGTACTATCTTCACAACAATCCTATAAAGAATTAGCTTTATTACCCCTGTTATAGAGATGAGAAAACTGAGGCACAGACAGGTTGAGTAGGTTGCCCAAGGTCAAACAGCTAGTTGCCGGTAAATCAAGGATTCAGATCCATGAGGTCTGTCTCCAGAGTCTGTGATTGTATGATGTTCTTTCTAGAGTTTCAGAAGCTAAGTGAAAACTTTTGGGGCAAAAAGAGAACAGTGAACGTTTTAATTTTTTAGTGTCATATCTATTACACCATTATTAAAATTACTCTTACTTTACCTTGGGCATATATCAGAATACAAAGTATAAGAACAATTTTAACTGCCTGTGTATCTTTTGACCCAGAATGAGTACTCAACACACACTTACTGAATGCAATTTCAAATTATTTTGAATGCCAGAAGCAAGATACTGAGCTAAGAACATATTAATTTGTGCTGTGTGCTTAAATGAATTCTTAGCCTTGCCTGTTTTACTTTCACTGATGTGAAGAAAAAAATGGCACTTTGACCACAAATTTGGCTTCTAGTCTAAAACAATGCCCAAAGTTATGTACGTTTTAAATAAATTATCCAGTCAAAAGAAAAATACAAATCTCTCTGTAACATATTAATGGATAATAACCTCCACGAAAGAAGAGAAAATCTAAGGCCAACAAGAAATAATAAAAAATGATTAATTACAGAAAATTTTTTAAAGTTTTAAAAGCCTGATTGGTGGACTCTAAGGGAATCAATAATTTCATGAAAAACTTCAGTTCTTCCTGACCTGTTCTGCTGTCTTAAGCACTGGCCTTATCTTGAGTCTGGTTCTCCTTGTGGATGCAAGGGGAAGTTGGTTCCCTGTGTCAACAGACCCTCCAAGCCTTGCTCCCAGCAAGCTGAAGCCTGAGAGACAAATCTTTCACATGAAGCACAGAATGCAAGTCTTTCCCTTTAGTCTGATTGGGCCCACGCAGGTCATGTGCCTATGTCTAAATCAGTAGGAAACTCTAGGAGAAATCCATTTATGGATTAACCAGACTCCATCTCTGGAGCTGGGAATGAACTCATCTTCCCTTTCATGATAGGAAAGTGGTGGGAAGCTGAACAAAACTGAGTTCCTGACATAAAGAAAAAACAGAGGAAATGGAAGCTGGTTAGGTTTTGAAAACCTGAAGTTTTCAAAATGATAAATGATGTGGATTTAAGTGGAAGGGACATTTTTTTTTCCTTTAATAAATATATAATGTATACTTTAAAAGAATAAAAAAGTTTTAAAAGCCTGAATTCCAGAATAAAGAAATACAATTTTTAATATTTTCTGGTATTTAGGAAAACAAATTTTAATTATTACTAAGGCATCCAACAGCTATTTGTTCAGAGTTACTTTAACAGACTGATAAGAAGCATCTGTTGTTAGCATAATGTTGACATGCACAAATGTTTGTTAAAGATAAGGTGTGAATGAGGGATGAATCGAGAAGATTGCTGCTCATACCGTGTGATAAAGAGTGCGTCACCCCCAGCTTATCAGCGACTGGGGCTGATTCTGGACCAGGTCTGCGTACTTATCTGAAATACATGGACCCAGGGGCTGCACTACCCATATTGTAGTATTTTTTTCCCATCACTAACCCATCTTCCTGCTTTGGCAAGTTCATCTTAATTTTACAGGCCATTTCCTGACCAAAAATTACGAGTTATCTTAAACCGCTAACCCCAAGTGGTCTATAATCTCCAGGAAATGGATTTGGCCATAAGAAGACACAAAATAGGAATCCTTCATTCAGGGGCCCAGGAGGCCAAGGCTCAGAGGAGGTGGGCGAGGGTGGGCACTGCAAGAAGGTGAAGGCACACCCTGGGGGTCCTGCTCACAAACCTGAGTGGGTTCTGGCTCCACCAGCCTCTACGCAAACGCTGAGCCCACCATCGGCAGATGCCAAGGTGAGAATGCAGAGCCTTAAAGATGGAGAAACTCTGACATACAGTGGATCCTCCTGAGAACACCCATGTCCCACATCTTGATGGGGACAGGAGGACCCCAGAGGACAAGGGTCTTCTCCGGGCTCCAGCTGTCCCCATTTCTCATCGGCCACGCCCTCTCCTCCAGCATCCCGGCACCCCACATGCTTGCATCAGGACCTTCCCACTCCTAACCCCCCAAATAGCACCACAGGGCTGGAAGTGCTGCAGTAACAGCAACCAACAAGAAAAAGGGAACATCAGACTCAGGGGAGTCCTTTTAAATACAAAGGTTCAGCTTCTGCTTGAGTGCAGACCACTCTCCCAGAGCAGCATGTCTACAGCTCACATCTATCAAGCGGCTGCCCCTGTAAGTGGAGAGAATGGACGAGATCTGTGGTCCCCGGACCTCCACCACCAGCATCGCCTGTTGGAAATGCGATTCTCAGGTGCACCCGCACGCCTAATCAGAGAAGCCGGGAGGGGGACCGGGCGTCTGCGTCCCACCCAGCATTCCAGGGGATTCTGCTGTGAGCTCCAGTTCCAGACCCACTGCTCTGGTGGCCTTCTGTGTTTCTCCAGCCTCAAAATGCCCTGATGATATAATTACTGTGCTATTTATTCCTCAGAATTTGCTCATTTAACGAGCATGCGGCCAGCACGGTATAAACGCTTTACAAACATTAGCTCGTTGAATCCTCACGCCTGTCCTGGAATCGAGGCACTACTGCTGTCCCCATTTGACAGATGACAAAAGGTGGACAGAGAGAGAAGTAAGTTGCACACGTCCACACAGCTGTAAGAGGCGGAGCTGGGATTCAAAGCAGCACCCATGTGCTCCCATGCAGTGCCTGCCACCCCATGCGGGCAGAGTGTATCGCTGGGCCATGTTCCTCTCTGGATGTACTTGAAACACTGCAATTGTCTTTCCAGGAGTTTAATGCAAACTTCGTAGAGAAATAGGCATTTCTTTTGTCTGGCTAATTTTAGAGTTCTTGGAGTTAGGCTGAATTCTCCCACAGTATGCAACGACTTCTATTTAAGACACATAGTTAGATCAAGTATTTTCCAAATGGACACTGCCGGGGCTTCCCTGGTGGCGCAGTGGTTGAGAGTCCGCCTGCCGATGCAGGGGACGTGGGTTCGTGCCCCGGTACGGGAAGATCCCACATGCCGCGGAGCGGCTGGGCCCGTGAGCCATGGCTGCTGGGCCTGCGCGTCCGGAGCCTGTGCTCCACAACGGGAGAGGCCACAACAGTGAGAGGGCCGCGTACCGCAAAAAACAAACAAACAAACAAAAGAACAAATGGACACTGCAAAAAAAAATGGACCAAACTATAATTATGCAGCCTTTTTCCCTAATAAAACTTTGCACATTATAGGTAATAATGATAATAATATCACCTTAACTCAAGCTTTAATGCAAGAACAGTCTGGCCGTGGAGAATGTTTCATGCAATTCTGTAATAACTCCGTGACATTAAAGTTTTATTCTTTAAAAAATGCCAAAACACAACTCGAAAATCAAAGCTAATGAGGAAAAGGAGTTGCTTGTATTTAAAAATGACCTTTTAAAGCTGATGCTCTTGGAGGATATGGAAATTAACACTCTCATGCTCAAGAAAAAGTCATTACTTGCATAAAAGGATAACTGGATTTTAGAATAAATTTTGATTGCTTTTTCTTATCACAAAAATAATATGCTAACTCTTTTAAAGTATTGTTAGAGATGTAGTAGTCAAATCTGCCACTGATTAAAATATACATAAATATTATTTCTTTAATAGAAATGAAGGAAACACACCACAATAGTTATCATTGGGCCCATTTGTATCATTCTGAAACAGGAAATCAATGCTGACTTAGCACCCTCAAAGATGCCCCACATGCTAACCAAGGGCTCTTAGGAGTGTTTGTCTTTCTGAAGTGAAGACACAGGCTTCCATGCACCTCGACCCTCTGAGCCTTCTTCAGCTCTAGGTGTGTGAGTGGCAGCTGGGAAAAGCTTGTGCAAACAGCTTTGGAGACACTGAGTTACAACTAGAAAACCCCGAGTTTTGTTCTTCATCAAGGAATATACTGATTTTCTAAAGGAATATGCTGATTTTCTAAGGCAAACTCAATAAAACTTTTTTAACAATTTCAATTAAATGTCAAATACAGGAATACTGTCTCTACATATTCCGTTGAGTTGGACAACGTTTATTGAATCAGCTCAACTCTGTGTGAGGGACTCTGCCATGGGTCTCCAGCTGTCAGGAAATTTGGTGAAATGGGAACAGGGCAACCGACATCAAATTGGCCTCTCCCAGGTCACAGCCAGCATCTCTTGCTGTTATCTGAATAAGGAAGAAATGCACACAGCACACAAAGACCTGTATCCAGTAATAAACAACAATTAATTCCAAAACTCCTAACAAAGTCTTGGTGAGCAGGAAAAGATGAGGACGTTGGATCATTCTCCTCTACCAGCGAGAGAACCAACACATACGCATGTAATATATTGCCTTAATATCTGATTCGGACGCTTGGCATTTGTCTTTTACTTGACCACAAATCAAGCAAGCTTTAAAACTCAGATGACTTTAAATGTTCTTATAGTGTGCAGACTACAGACCAAACCTAGCAAACCAGGAATATTACTAAGCCACGGAATAAACTATTTACACAAAGAGTTCAGCCTTGTGTATATTTCCAAGTCGTGTTTAGTCTATGGCGGAATATCTGCTCCAAATTCCAAATTAAGAGGAAACACCTTCGTTTGGCATTACTTTCCTTTGTGTTGCCTAAAACTGCTACGGGGTCAGCAACGCAACATAATTTCCGGGAGCAGGCACTCCCCAGGCCTCCCCAGGGTCCAGAGTGAAAGGCAGGCAGGATCACTGAACCCACTACAAGTAATTCACGACTTCCCTCCATGCATCAGGCACTCCCCCAGACAGTGGGGGCATTTTTCAAAGAAGCTCTGTCCTCCAGCATCTCAAAATCATCAAGGGTGTTGAACCAACATACACGAGACAATGAGATTCCAGCCACGTAACAGTGATAACAGCTATCGTCTTCTCAGGGTTTACCTGCTTCACACGTACCAGCTCTCTGAACACCTTAAAGGTGTCTGCAGATGTTGTGTTGTCCTCATTTGATGGGTCAGGGACCCGAGGCTCAAAGAGATTACACTGCTCCATGGAACACAGAGGTAAGTCCTTCGTGACAACTACCCACCCTGCATGCTGGGGAGTATGAAGACGAAGACCAGATAAGTCCATGAATCCACATGGAGAAGGGTATGTCAAGCCAAGCCAAGTTAAAACAACAGCAAGATACCACTACCCATCTATTAGAGTGGCCAAAATCCACAACACTGACAACACCAGATGCTGGCGAGGATGTGGAACAACAGGAACTCTCATTCACTGCTGATGGGAATTCAGAATGGCTCAGCCACTTTGGAAGAGAGTTTGCTGGTTTCTTCAAAGCCAAACATACTCTTACCATAGGATCCAGCAATTGTGCACTTTGGTATCTACCCAAAGGAGCTGAAAACTTAGGCCCACACAAAAAGCTGCACACAGATGTTTATAGAAGCTTTATTCAAAATTGGCCAAAACGTGGAAGCAACCAAGGTGTCTTTCAGTAGATGAGTGGATAGATAAACTGTGCTCCATGCAGACAACGGAATATTACTCAGTGCTAAAAAGAAATGGGCTATCAAGCCATGAAAAGACATGGAAGAAATTTAAATGCATATGAATAAGTGAAAGAAGCCAATGGGAAAAATCTACATAATGTATGATTCCAGCTACATGAAAACGCAAAACTATGGAGACAGTAAAAAGATCAATAGTTGCCAGGGTTTGGGGAGAGAAGGGGACGAACAGGCAAACCACAGAGGACTTTTAGGGCAGTGACAATACTCTGTGTGATACTATAATGATGGCTACACGCCATTACACATTTATCCAGACCCAATGATATACAACACTGAGTGAACCCTAAGGTAAACTACAGACTTTGGGTGATGACAGTGGGTCAGTGTAGGTTCATCAGTTGTGACAAACGCACCAACTGGTGGGGGATGTTGATAGTGGGTGAGACCATGCTTGTGGGGACACAGGGCGTAGATGGAAAATCTCTGTACCTTCCTCTCAATTTCGCCTTGACGCTGAAACTGCCCTAAACAATAAAATCTTTATTAAAAATGAACAAATGGGGCTTCCCTGGTGGCGCAGTGGTTGGGAGCCCACCTGCCGATGCAGGGGACACGGGTTCGTGCCCCAGTCCGGGAAGATCCCACATGCCGCGGAGCGGCTAGGCCCGTGAGCTATGGCGGCTAAGCCTGCGCGTCCGGAGCCTGTGCTCTGCAACGGGAGAGGCCACGACAGTGAGAGGCCGGCGTACCGCAAAAAAAAAAAAAAAAGAAAAAAAGAAAACCACCCAGCCAAAGAGTTGGAGACTTTCAGTCAGACAGGAGGTAGCCACTGTCAGATGCTGAGCAGAGGAATCACGTGGTCATAGCGGGATCTCTGAAGACAGACCCAGGACAACGTGAGGAATGGGCTGGGGAGAAGACAAGGCTGAAAGGAGGGCAGGAGCGGGAGGCATTCGTGGCGATCCTGGCACAGGGCGAGTAGACCTGGAATATGGTGTCGCAGCCATGGGAGGAGACGGCCAAGGGGGCTCTGAGGGGCAGTCAAAAGGAGGAAGGGTGGAATGAGTGCCTGGGCGACGTGAAGGTTAAAAAGGAGGGAAGGGTGCGGCCTCCGCATGAAGCCACGGTCTCCGGGTTGAGCATCAGGAACCGTCGGGGCATCAACGACCAAAACGGGCCACCTGGGAAGAAGGGAGGTCGGTTGGTGAAAGATGGCCAGCTCGGTTCTGGACACACTCGCTAAGTCTGCAATCAGAGCAGGACAGCGGGGCTGAGACGTTCCATGCGAACGTGAGGAGACCAGACTGGGGTTCAAGAGAAAGGTGTGGGGTCCCCTTCACGGAACGCTGACAAGTCATGGGAGTGGGGAGGGTGGGGAAGAAGAGAAGCCTGCTGGAGCCCAGCCCCAGGGCCCACCCACCGTGAGGGCTCTGGAAGAGGAAGAACAGAGAAGCAGAGAAACAGAAGGGACCCCAAGAAAGACTGGTGTCACAGGACTAAGACCAGGAGAACAATGGAGGGAAACACAGGACGGAAGCGGTCCCTGTGTGCCAGACTATAAAATGCTAACCCCAGAGTCATTCTTCAAGCGGTAAACTCCTCAAAAGAAACTGACGATTGAACCATTTTCTGGTTCACATCTCTTTCATTGTGCGCACAAGAATGGGAGGAATATGTCTTTTGTAGTGTTCTATAGCTGACATTTCTTAGTGGTTGTTTAATAACAGCAGAAGAACAATGCTCTGATGGTATTATTTTAGGCTTTCTATTGTTGCTTTTGCTTATTTGAGCCCAAGAACTCAAAACACCCAATCTGCCTGAGAGACATTTTAATGAGGCTAATCCTTGTCCAGTCTCTGGATCCGTTGTTAGAACAAACGTCGTACACCTCATCAAGACAAGTGCTGTAAATTATTCACTGACTGATGCCCCCTCCACCTCTAAAAGGATTTGTCTCAGCGGGTCACTTGTGGGTTCAGTTTGTCTGCAAAATCTCTACCAGTTCTAACCTAGATAACCGAACTTGTTCAGTGATGGCCATCCCCCCCAGTTCCAAGAAATCTGAAGACAGCCTTGTTAATGGATAACGCAGGGCTTTGGGAATTCCCCCATGCCCTTGCCCCAGTGGGGGGAGGTGTGCTCGGTCAGCTCCTAAAGGCACTCCTGCCTACAATCAGTCATCCGTGCTGCACCTCTGCAGACATCCCCATGCACCTGCCACCTCTGGAGGGGGCCTTTGGTTGAGCTGGGGTCTTATCGCCGCTCTCCTAGACCTCCGTGTGTCTCCACCCCTCCCAGGGGAAAGTTCAGATATCACGCCTGTTAGTCATACAAGCAATGGCATCTTGGTACCTCCAAGAAAGGAACCTTAAGGGCTTCTTTACATGCAAAGACAGCCTGATTTGTGAAAGGGCCAAGGAAGAGCTATCCAACCTTCTGAGTATGATGCACAGGACAATTCATATGAAAACAAGAGGCCAGGCCTATGGCTCCCATTCCTTCCTCAGAGTCAGAGGTGGGATGGCCTCCTGGAAGTTTCCTCTGAGCTCCCCAAAGCTAGCTTAGGTGCTCCTATGGCCCTAGGTTTACCCTGACTGTAGCGTTTACCAGCCTGAGTTGTATCTGCCTGTTTCTTTCTCAGTACTTCTCAGGAGACCACAGCCTTCCTGGGGGAGGAGGGTGGGCCCCACTCACCAATGCACGGCCAGTGCCTGGCGGGGGATGTGGCCTGAAGATGTGCTCAAGGCACATGTGTGGGATGAAGGCAGGAAGGATGGATGGGGGGTGGGGGAGCAGATCTGCCAGGGAAACTGAGGCAGGGGGTTACCAAGTCCTCTGAAATCACCTGCTTAATCAGAGCAGACACAACATTTAGGATCCTCCGGTCTCTAAACCACACTTGTTCTCTGTGTGTGTGTGTGACTACACCATGAACATACACACTAATAATTCTAGAAGTGTACGCTCACACACACACAGGCCAGGCACACTGTCTCTCCCGGTTGGTATTAGAGGTGGTCGCCTGCATCCCGATCCAGTTCCACGCATGAAGAACACGGTGGTTTAGATTATATCTTCACCAAGCTCACTCCTGAGATACTGGGTTCATGCTGCTGTCACTGGGACGAAGTCAAAAATCAGCCTTCTCTTTGAAATCACACTCCCAGCAGAATGTGGTCCACGTTCATATCAGAATTAAACATCCATCTGAGTTCTAGGTCATTCAGTCTCAGAACGGTGACTAATGGTCTGGAGATGCCAACACCCTACTCGGGCATCACCACACTTTGGCGAAAGTTCACATTTCTGATCCTGAAAAATAGTTTGTGAAGAAGCATCGAACAGACCAGTTGGAGGGGGGAGTTTGGAGGCTGCAGGAGGAAGAATTCATCCAGCTCATGGCTGCGTGCCTCAGAACCAAGGACCCTCAACCACGGCACTAGGGGCACAGTTTTGTCTCAGGTCTGCACCCGATTCCTCCTTCCTTGGCAAAGAAAGAAAAGTCGGGGAGGGGAGTGGGGGGAGGAAACAACATCACTGGCTTAGAAAACCCACCCACCGGTAAATGCACAGTATGGCCATAGCAGACATGATCAAATATAAGACCAAACAGCCTTTCACGTGAATAAGAATAACAGTACGTACAATCTCTGCCTGGCACCTAGTCGGTGACGTTCGGGTGTACCAATGCAGGTAACACAGATTCAGATACTCCGAAAAAGCAGGTAATCCAAGAATCATTTTTACTGGCTTCTGAATTAGGATTTGATTGACTGGCAGCATCTTATCATTTAAAGTGCATTTTTAAATGATATTCTGCTTGGATCAATATGGAAATTATTTCAACTTTTTGGTATCCCTAACAGCTGATTTTGGACGGAGGTAAGCAAAAAAAAAAAAACAAACAAAAAAATGCTACTGATGGTGTGAAAAGTGAGACAAATTTTAAAATTAGCCAGATATTATTTTTAAATGGATTTTCTTATACAGCTGTAAGTTATGTTCATATTAATAAATTCTCTCTCTCTGAATAAACCAGGGAAAATATGGCAAAATGATAATACCCATTAAGTCAACTGGTGATCAGAGGGTGTCCAGGTGCCAGATCTCTTAAAACATTACATGAGATTTGAAGGATACAGCAGAGCCAGGACAGGGACGTACAAGGAAAGTAAAATAAGCCCAAACTCAACAGGAATTAGTCTGATTTCCCACTCACTGAGTGGCTCATTCTTCAAAGTCCTGGCTATTTGAAAAGCCGGCTCTAATAATTGGCTTTGCTTTGCTAATATTATCAATCAGAAAATCCAAACAGAGTTTCATATTTCCAAATAGAGAACCTTCTCTCATTTCCTTGCCATCTCTCCTTGGAAATGTTAAATCTTTGGGTCAATAGTTCTAGACCCAAAGAAAGTGCTCTAGAGCCGCCTCCTTTGGAAGTATTTTGTCATCGTGACCCCAGAGTGTTTAAATAACCGACTAGGGTGCCTGGCTAGACTCTGGGCTGGGAGGAACAATCTGAAGTTAACTGCTTGTGTCATCATTAGGCCTTTCCATACCTAGTGACACAGCTGCCAGCAAAGAGCCAGACTCTCAATTGCAAGACATGTATGCATATCACCAGTTTATTCTGGCAAGTAACAGTTAATAATTTATATACAATTAACTGAAGTCAGTGAGCATCATTCTTCCTGAAGAGAAGAAAAAAACAAAATACAAACACACAAAACAAACAAAAAAACTAAGAGCAAAATCAGGATGTGAAACAAGGGTAAGTGGGAAATGCCGAAAGTAGAAACATCATTTTTAAATATTTGGGGAGGGGGGCATGCAAAATGTGTTGAGAAGCACACCTTCCCAGGCTTTTGTCTACAAGGCTGTGACACTGGGAAACAGCTGAGGTTTTTACTCCGTCTGAGGGGAAGGAAAAAAGCAAAGAACAACAGTACATCAGGGACCGTCTAGAGCTGGACGCCTTTCCTTGTGCAAACCGAGCTCCCAGATCCTTTCCGGGCAAGCGCACAGCCGGAGGAAATGAAAACGAGGAAAACAATCTGTGCACAGAACAATGAGATGGAGTTTCATTTTGGTTTCACACTCAAATATAATGTGGTTATAAATGTTTTACTATATTAGTAAAAGTCATCGAGTCGAGTATGGAAACGTTTGAAAGCTGCACGACAGAAAAGCTCCTCTGCTGTCCCTTAGCGTGCTGCAGCGACAGCAAAGTCGTGGGAAAGCAAAGATACAGCTGTTTCCAGGCAAACGGCCCAGGACTGTTCAGCATCAACCACCAGAGTCTCCAAAGCTCCAGAGTAACACGCCCAAAGCAGCTCCCGGGCACATGTGTGGGGCTCCGAACAGCACGGGGCGCGCGTGTCCGGCCCTCCGGCCCCCGGCCCACTCGGGCGCCCGGGGCAGGTGAAGGCGCCCGACGGCCGGGCGTCCCCGAGGTGCGAGTTCAAATCCCCCTGACTCCCGGGCACCCTCACCCCGCGAGGGGCGCACCAAATTCTGCTCGCCCGCCCCCGGCCCCGAGGAGTCCCCTGACTCGCCCCTACCCAGCCCACAACAAAGGAGGCTCCCTAATGGATGCGCGACCGCAGCCCACGGGGGTCCCCGGCGGGGACCGGCCGCGAAAGTGCGCCCGGCTGTGCCGCGCGCGACCCCCGGGCCCGGAGGGCGGCTCCGGCCGGGGACAAAGGGGCCGCGCGGGGCGCCGGGGCGCAGGGCGGGACGCCGGGAGCCGAGCCGGCCGGGACTCACCTTCGCGGCGGCCCGGCTGCTCTCCTCGTGAAGCAGGAGGGCGGCGGGCAGCAGCAGCCAGACGCCGAGCCGGGGCCCCATGGTGGCGCGCCCGGGGCGGCGGGGATCGGCGGCGGACGGCGGGGCCCGGCGCCCGGGCTCTTGGGGGCGGCGGCGGGCGGCTCACTCTCGCAGGGCCCGGACTCGAGCGCGGCGCACCGTCCCGGGCGCGGCAGCTCGCGGCGGAGACCTGAGCGCGACCAGGCGAGCTCCCCAATTTGTTGGCGCTGCCCCTCCCCTCGGCGGCGCGGGGCGGGCGGTGCCTCGAAGGGGGAGGACCCTTCGGCGCGGGTAAGAGGCAGCAGGAGCGCGCGGCCGGGGGATTGTGGCCGCCGCGCGCCGGGACGCAGGGCTCCGCGCTCTGCACCCACCGCCGCCGCTGCCCGCCCCGCGCCCCGCGCTCGCCGAACCGGCGGAGGTCGGCCCCGGGAGGCCGGGAGGGCGGCTGCGCTGCTCGTACCGCAGGCGGCGCTTCTGGAGGGCGGAGGCGCGCGGGCGGCAGCCACTGAAGCCGGGCCTGAGGTAAGAGCGGCCCTGGGACGCCGAGCCCCGGGCGGAGGGCAGGGACTCGCACGCCCCGTGAAGCTCGGGCTGCGCGCCCGGCTCTCGGAGTGGGAAGGGGGAGAGGATGGAGCGGAGGCTGCTGAGCGGCCCCATCCGGGCCTAGGTGGGCAGGCTACCCTCTCCCCTGCCTCGTCGCGGGGCGGCTCCCGGTCACCCCCGGCAAGAGGCGGGGACGCGCCCCGCTTTCCCTTGTCCCGCAGACGGAGGCGGGCGGCGACGAGGCTCCCTCCCCAGCCGGACTAAGCCCGCTTTGTCTCGTCTTCCAGGCTAGGAGGGACGGATCGGAGCCCCGAGGGGCCGAACTGGGAGCATGGACCGAGACCAGCGCGCGGCGTCGCGCCCTACCCTGCGGCGGTAAGCGACTTGCTGCCTGTCCCTGGGTCCCGCACGCGTGTGCTTTTCGGAATTTCCAAGCCGGGGCCGCACACTCACGGCGCTCTTCCCCCCCCTCCCATCCAGGTGGCTACTGCTGGGAGCTGTGACAGTGGGGCTCCTGGCCCAGGGCGTCCTGGCGGTAAGTCCTGGCTCCCGTTCCGGGCCGATTCGCGTGCCGGGGAGAGCAGTGGGGACACCGAGTGGCCTTGCCAGAAGGCCACTCGTGCGTGCGCACCTGAGCGTGTGTCCGTGTGTGTGTGTGCCTGGGTGTCCCCTGCGCCCCCTACCCAGCCCAGGCTCTGAGAAAGCACGCCTTCCCCGCCCCTCACCCCCGAGAACTCCCGTGTGCCGTCCCTTGGGGCCCCCTTCAATCCTGTGCGTTACTGGCGTCGGCTCTTCCTTGGGAACCAATCATTTAAAACATGGCTCGCGGCATCCTTTCCCCTCGTTTGAGCAAAGCCCGTCGTTAGAAGCAAAGCTCAGCCTTAGAATCGAGGCGGTCAGACACGTGGCCCTGGGGCGCCAGGCTTCGGGGGAGAATAGCTTGCGTGGCATCAGAAGCTGGTGTCGGAGGTCCTGCCCTTGGCAGAGTTTTCCGTTCTTTTGAGTGAGAGGCTCTGGGGGAATGGGCGGGGCGAGGAGGACCGGGCGACTTTGTACTGGTGTCGCTGAGAGGGTACAATGGCAGAAAACACCGGTTTTCTTGCAAGACGCGCTCTGGCCCCGGGAAAGCCAGGATGGGGCTGCTAAGTCTCCCACGGGGACCCTGTTTACCAGGTCCCCCTCCAGCCCAGCCCCGCCATTCAAGGTGACCCTGCCAGCACTGCCAGGCAGTCCCCGCCTGCTGATTGCACTATGGGATTTTGTACTTGGCAGCAGCAGCCACTTTGGTTGAACTTCGTGTGGCGTGGCTGAGCTGTCACAGCTTTGCCGGGTCCCTTGAGTTGAGGACCCAGATGTTTAAACTGCAGCTGAAGATCCAGGGGACTTACCAGGTGTCCCGGACCCCACCCTCCCTTCCTCTGTCTGATAGAATACGGTGGCACCCGATCTCCCAGGTGGCTCAGTCAAGAGACCCCCCCACCAATCCGCACTCTGGGTAGAGTGTACACAGGCACAGCGGGCAGCTGTGTTCACGGTTTGCATTGAATTCTGTTATTTTCAGGTTGTTCCATCCTCACATAAAACAAACGAGGATTTTCAAGGCTGTGAGTGAGGAAGTGCTATCCTAGCTTGGGAAAGAACCTCTAGCCTCACTTTTCTGCTGCAGTTCAGGGCCCAGATTGGGAGTCAGAAAAGGAGTCCATAGACTTTGACCGGAACAGTCCAGGCCAAAGTTTTCTTAAAGCTCCGGTCTGTCTCCCTTTCCTTTCCACACGTCCTGGTTTAAGAAGATCAGAGCCTAGAAATTTAAACCAGCCCGTTGGCCTTTATGGGTCCTTATGCACACACGACATACAGGACTTGGCGCAGAGCTGGGAGCCAGGGCAATTCATGCACGCGCATGCACACACACACGCACGCGTGCACGCACACACACACACGCACACATGCGTGCGCACACGCACACACACACACACACTCAGAGAAGGAGGAGGAGGTCCCTGCAAAGGAAAGTGCCCAATCCTATTGAGATTGTGCGTTGGTTGTGCTCACTCTCCCACACCCCTTCGTCCCCTAGAACCACTTTTATAACATCAGTGTTTTCCTTCCTGAGAATGACGAGGATCTTATCTGGCATTGATCCTAAAAGTGGTGGAAAGGGCGTCATGTCAGAAGACCTAGGTGCTAAAGGCAGCTCTGCCCTGGTCTCATAAATCCTGAGCCCGCGTTTCCATACGTTGAACAGAAGAGAATATCCCCCAGCCTATTACATGTAATATACCTCTGTGCCTTCCTCCAGAGCCTCTTAGATGCTGCATACTCATCTGAGTCTCTGCTCCCTGATCCTTGGATGGGACCCAGAGCATTTATTGCCTATAGAAGTGCTTCTCAGAGGAAAGTCCTAGGACCCCTACACTCACCTGGAAAGGCTGGTTAAAAACTCAGACCTCTGATCCACATCTCAAATCCTCTGATCAGACTTTCGGGGGTGGAGCCTGGGAGTCTGCATTCCCACTTGATGCTAAAGTTTGGGAACCACTGAGTTAAGAGTATTGGGTTGGAAGGCATTGGAGTCACTTGCCAGTTTATGGCATTTCTAAATCTGCAGATGCAAACAGATACTTCTGAGTCATTTTACTAGAGACACATCAATACGTATTATTCAACAATCATGGAATTTATGATGGCCCACAATGGATGTTCCACTTACTAGCTTCTTATTGACCACTGGCTTTAAGGGCTGTTACTCAAGAAATAATGCCTTAATCTTTAACTATATTTATTTAAAAATTTTTCCTCATTGTGGCAAGTCCAGCTCCTGCCCTATTTGTCTGCCACACTCAAGAATCCTGTGTCTTTGCCCGTTTGTGCCAAAGAGACTTCCCAGGGGTAGGTCGATTCAGTGAAAAGGGCTGCTCACTGTAGCTTGAAGAGTTTTGTAGCAGAAGCAACAGAAAATGGGTAGCAGAGATGGTAAATAATTATTTAATGAATACTTGCCATGTGCCAATTTTTGTGCCGTAATCCATCTAAGCTTCATAGGAAAACACACCTACCCGAGTAGGTAACTTTTATTACCCCCATTTTACAGATAAGAAAACAGGCACAAAGAGTTTAAACACCTTGCCCAAGGTGTCTCTCTTTGTAAGCAGCAGATCTGAACCCAGGCAGCTCCCCACTGCTTGGTTTCCCAGGGGCAGAACTGTTAGGTAAGTCAACTACTGATTTTCAGTAGTTGAGTGTCCTGGTTGCGCTTTCCTTGCTCTGGACAGAGATGAGTAGAACAAAGCCCACCCACTGGTTTCTGGGAAGGGGAGTCCCCCTCCACCTCCTCTCCTGCTTTGCTCTGAAGAGCAGGAGCCCGGAGCAAGGGAGACCCAGCACGATCTGGTGGCCAGAGGGAGAGAGGACGGCAGCAGTCCCCTGGCAGCCTGGGCTCGGGACCCAACGTGGGTACACGCACCCTGGATGTGTGGCACCCTGTCTTCAGGCTGCCTTCCTGCCGCTGCCCGGCCTGAGGGCACGTGAGACAGCCCGTCCTAAACGGCCACCATCCCAGGCTTTGAAGGCAGGTTGCCCGGGGCTCATGAGCCCCTGTACCGCACTATTGCTCTTATCTCAAGACGTGGGGCAGCAGCCTTGAAGATCTAAGAGAGCAGCCCTGTGCGATTCTGGGGGGAAGAGAATTCCAGAGAACAGAGACCTTCCTGGAGATCAAATGTGCTATGGGCTGGGCTGACCTCCTGAACTCAGTCAGGGGGAACTTAGATTCTCCAGGTATGAGGAGGCAGCCAGGAGAGCTGGACACACAGGTCCTGTATGCCCCGGGAGATGCTGGGCTCCAGACTGCCTTCCCACCAGCTCAGATTTCCAGGGCTCCAGGCTCTGGAAAATTCTCTTGCCACTCCTGCATACTGCCACACCTTTCCCTGCCCCCAAGGAAAGAAAAGAAAAAGAAGGAATATGCTCTTTTTTTTTGAATTTTTGAATTTTATTTATTTTTTTACACAGCAGGTTCTTATTAGTCATCCATTTCATACACATCAGTGCATACATGTCAATCCCAATCTCCCAGTTCATCCCACCACCACCACCCGCCCCCCCGCCACTTTCCCCCCTTGGTGTCCATACATTTGTTCTCTACATCTGTGTCTCTATTTCTGCCCTGCAAACCGGTTCATCTGTACTATTTTACTAGGTTCCACATATATGCGTTAATATACGATATTTTTCTCTTTCTGACTTACTTCACTCTGTAGGACAGTCTCTAGATCATCCACATCTCTACAGATGACCCAATTTCGTTCCTTTTTATGGCTGAGTAATATTCCATTGTATGTATGTACCACATCTTCTTTATCCATTCGTCTGTCGATGGACATTTAGGTTGCTTCCATGACCTGGCTATTGTAAATAGAGCTGCAGTGAACATTGGGGTGCATGTGTCTTTTTGAATTATGGTTTTCTCTGGGTATATGCCCAGTAGTGGGACTGTGGGGTCATATGGTAATTCTATTTTTAGTTTTTTAAGGAAACTCCATACTGTTCTCCATAGTGGCTGTATCAATTTACATTCCCACCAACACTACAAAAGGGTTCCCTTTTCTCCACACCCTCTCCAGCATTTCTTGTTTGTAGATTTTCTGATGATGCCCATTCTAACTGGTGTGAGGTGATACCTCACTGTAGTTTTGATTTGCATTTCTCTAATAATTAGTGATGTTGAGCAGCTTTTCATGTGCTTCTTGGCCATCTGTATGTCTTCTTTGGAGAAATGTCTGTTTAGGTCTTCTGCCCATTTTTTGATTGGGTTGTTTGTTTTTTTAATATTGAGCTGCATGAGCTGTTTATATATTTTGGAGATTAATCCTTTGTCCGTTGATTCGTTTGTAAATATTATCTCCCATTCTAAGGGTTGTCTTTTCGTCGTTTGTAGTTTCCTTTGCTTTGCAAAAGCTTTTAAGTTTCATTCGGTCCCATTTGTTTATTTTTGTTTTTAGTTCCATTACTCTAGGAGGTGGATCAAAAAAGATCTTGCTGTGATTTATGTCAAAGAGTGTTCTTCCTATGTTTTTCTCTAAGGGTTTTATAATCTCCAGCCTTACATTTAGGTCTCTAATCCATTTTGAGTTTATTTTTGTGTATGGTGTTAGGGAGTGTTCTAATTTCATTCTTTTACGTGTAGCTATCCAGTTTCCCCAATGCAGAAGAGACTGTCTTTTCTCCATTGTATATCCTTGCTTCCTTTGTCATAGATTAGTTGACCATAGGTGTGTGGATTTATCTCTGGGCTTTCTATCCTGTTCCATTGATCTGTATTTCTGTTTTTGTGCCAGTACCGTATTGTCTTGATTACTGTAGCTTTGTAGTATAGTCTGAAGTCAGGGAGTCTGATTCCTCCAGCTCCATTTTCTTCCCTTAAGACTGCTTTGGCTATTCGGGGTCTTTTGTGTCTCCATACACATTTTAAGATTTTTTGTTCTAGTTCTGTAAAAAATGCCACTGGTAATTTGATAGGGATTGCATTCAGTCTGTAGATTGCTTTGGGTAGTATAGTCATCTTCACAATATTGATTCTTCCAATCGAAGAACATGGTATATCTCTCCATCTGTTTGTGTCATCTTTGATTCCTTTCATCAGTGTTTTATAGTTTTCTGAGTACGGGTCTTTTACCTCCTTAGGTAGGTTTATTTCTAGGTATTTTATTCTTTTTCTTGCAATGGTAAATGGGAGTGTTTCCTTAATTGCTCTTTCAGATTTTTCATCATTAGTGTATAGGAATGCAAGAGATTTCTGTGCATTAATTTTGTATCCTGCAACTTTACCAAATTCATTGATTAGCTCTAGTAGTTTTCTGGTGGCATCTTTAGGATTCTCTGTGTACAGTACCATGTCATCTGCAAACAGTGACAGTTTTACTTCTTTTCCAATTTGTATTCCTTTTATTTCTTTTTCTTCTCTGATTGCCATGGCTAGGACATCCAAAACTATGTTGAATAATGGTGGCGAGAGTGGACATCCTTGTCTTGTTCCTGATCTTAGAGGAAATGCTTTCAGTTTTTCACCCTTGAGAATGATGTTTGCTGTGGGTTTGTTGTATATGGCCCTTATTATGTTGATGTAGGTTCCCTCTATGCCCACTTTCTGGAGAGTTTTTATCATAAATGGGTGTTGAACTTTGTCAAAAGCTTTTTCTGCATCTTTTGAGATGATCATATGGTTTTTCTCCTTCAATTTGTTAATATGGTGTATCACATTGATGGATTTGCGTATACTGAAGAATCCTTGCATCCCTGGGATAAATCCCACTTGATCATGGTGTATGATCCTTTTAATGTGCTGTTGGATTCTGTTTGCTAGTATTTTGTTGAGGATTTTTGCATCTATATTCATCAGTGATATTGGTCTGTCATTTCCTTTTTTTGTAGTATCTTTGTCTGGTTTTGGTATCAGGGTGATGGTGGCCTCACAGAATGAGGTTGGGAGTGTTCCTTCCTCTGCAATTTTTTGGAAGAGTTAGAGGAGGATGGGTGTTAGCTCTTCTCTAAATGTTTGACAGAATTCACCTGTGAAGCCATCTGGTCCTGGACTTTTGTTTGTTGGAAGATTTTTAATCCCAGTTTCAATTTCATTACTTGTGATTGGTCTGTTCATATTTTCTACTTCTTCCTGGTTCAGTCTTGGAAGGTTATACCTTTCTAAGAATTTGTCCATTTCTTCCAGGTTGTCCATTTTACTGGCATAGAATTGCTTGTAGTAGTCTCTTAGGATGCTTTGTATTTCTGTGGCGTCTGTTGTAACTTCTCCTTTTTCATTTCTAGTTTTATTGATTTGAGTCCTCTCCCTCTAAAAAAGAAGGAATATGTTCTTAAGGTTTTCTCTTCTCCTTCCAATCAGCTTAATGCTAAGTTACGGAAAATGTACGGTGCTCACATGCTTTCTATGCTCGAGTTAAGACTCCTGGAGATCAGGTCTTTTGCAGAATTCCCTGGAGCTCTAGTCCAGTTGTTCAAAATCTGGGCCCCCAAGAAGAAGGGAAATATCACAATGTTCCTCCTCTGTTAATGGGAAAACAAGGAAATCTCCACCTCTCTGGAGGCTCTTAAAGTAATTCTCCCTGCATGGCTTCTATGGCTTGGCCACAGTAAATAACACCAGGGATTTGTCATAGCATCCCAGAACAGATGCAGGTATAAGGGGGACGGAGGGACCACAGCTTTCCCACTGCCAGTGGGTATATTTAGAACCAGAGAGAGAGAAAAAAAAAGTGCAATTCAAGTAAAAAGTTCTAGAACAGAAAACAAAGATTTTGGTAAAATAATAAAAATCAGAGGATGGTCTGTCTTCCTGAGGAGAGGGTAAAGAAAAAAAAAATGGGTGACTGGCTTCAATTAAGTAAGAGAGAAAATGCGAGAGAAAAACAAAAGTGCAATGGAGATAAACCTGATCGATGACGATTATGTAATGAAGATGTCAGTACTTAGAAGGTGGTGGTTTGGGAATGTCTTGTACTTTTAATCTGAAAAGGAATTTTCAGATTAGGAGCCTCTGATTAGAGGACTTCAGAGGAAAATGTGAAGTCAGCCCCCCGCTGTAGCTGGTGGTGTCATCACCGGCGTGGAAGGTGGTAGGTAAGGTTGGGAACCCCGGCCTTGGCTGATTCGGCTTGTAAGCTGGGCATTCTGCACAGGAGCTGGCGGCCCCCAGGATTGGGGACCACACAGCAGTGGTGGAGGCAACCAAAGGCCACCCCAGAGTGGCTCCTAACTGGCTGGGTGACCCCAGAGCAAGTCACTTAACATTTTGAGGGAGGGTTGGCGTCCGTCCGTGCTGGGATGCTCCGGGCATTCAGTCACCCCGGTGAGTTGGAGAGTCAGAGCTGAGGATGGGGACCGCCCCCCTCAACCTGCCCCAGGCCCGTCCCTGGGCTCAGCCCTCACCAGTCCCAACTGTAAAGCTGGGAACGGGATGCTGTTCCAGGCTGGCATTTGGGCTGCTCCAGAGATGACTTAAAAATAAGTATGCTGCGTGAGGCTTCTTATCTTTAGGGGTGGGGAGCTTCTGTAACCCAGTGAATGATACCTGACCAGCTGGGGCAAGAGGCCAGGCGGGTTATCTGGTGGTCACCTCCTGCTGCTCCCAGCGCTAAGGAGACTCTCCTGGGACAGGCCTGAATGACTCACTAACCTTGATTTCATCGCCTCCCTGGGGCTGTGTGATTTTTTTTTTAATTACCCATGAAAGAAGATAAGAAGGTGTCTAATCTTGGGGAGACTACGTGGGTTTCTCCAGCCCCCTCCATGCGGTCAGGCAGTGACTTTCAAGGGACGTGCGAGCAGCTCTGCCGCACCCACTAGATGCCGAGCCCCCGGGCGCCTGGACCTGGTCCCCGTGTCGGGGTCTCCCATCTCCTGCCGCTCCTGTTGTGCACTGGGTGTCCTGTTCCGATGGAGTCTGCTACCCTGCACGAGGCCGCCGTCTGAAGCAACAAGTTCTTTTGTCAAGAAAGTGCTCCTCTAAGTGCTGTGCGGTAGCCTGAATCGGATCCTGGAAGGGAGAGAGAGTATTGGTGGACAAACTGGTGCAGTTCTGATACAGTCTGTGGTTTCGTGAATGTGCTCATGTTCGTTTCTAGTTTTGACGAAATGGGCCGAGGTTGTGTAAGATGTTGACATCACATCATCATGTCTGCGTGAAGGGTTGTATGGGGACTCTCCGAATTCTCTTTGCAACTTTTCAGCAAATATAACTCATTTCAGAATAAAAACCTGCCCTTGGAAGCCATGAATCAGTCACATCTGGCATGCATAATCCAGACAGATGCAGAGCGAGCGGAGCAGCAGCAAGCTGTACGCTGGGGATCAGCAAAAGGGAGATAGTGTCCCCATGCTCTGCTCCGATAGAAAAAAGCAAACAAAAGGCACTTCTGTGTCCTTGGAAATCTAGCAGAAGTGGCCCCTGCCTGGGGAAGGGGCTTTTGTTCCCCTAACTTGGGTGGGGTTCTTTATGGGGAGAGAGGAGGGAAGGCGCCCCAACGGAGATTCCACAGCTTGGCGTCTCCGAGGGTCTCCAGGGCTGAGCTACAACGGCCTCCCTCTTCTTGACCGACTGACCAGAGCAGGAACACGGTTGCACAGTTGTTTCCTGAGCTCGAGATGGCACAGCAGGTTTGCAGGATGGTGTCATTTCCAGGAGGGCTTTTACACGCTCACACCTCTGGCTCACTCACTAATTTGTCAGGCCAGTGTCCCGTCCATAGGGGCTGGCCGTGTGGGAAAGGAAAGCCCACCAGCAGCTTCTTGCATGCCTAGGACACCCAGGGGACAGCGAGGATGAGAAAGTGGCACGTCCAGGGTCCCCAAGCCCCCCTCCACACGCGTTCCCTGCATTGCTACAGGCTGCTGCAGAATTTGGAGAGAGCAATCTCCAAGTGGCCACAACTTCTACTGCAGCTATGGGCTGGGGACAAGGGCCAGGAACAAGGATGGCCAACGGCCAGCGGCTGTCACCTGGCGCTTTTGCCTGTGTACCACCCTGCAGGAACAGAGCAGCTATTGCCAGCTCTGTTTTGCAGCTTCGCCCACGCCCGGTCTCTCTCCTCGAAGTAGCCTGAAAGCCCCGTGACCTGAAGGACACCCTTCCCCTGTCCTGTCAGAGGCCTCACGTAGCCAGTGTCAGAATCCCGCGCCCAGCTGGAGCCCCTGTCCTTGGAAATGAGCCATTGCAGAGTCTAATTAAAGTGCCCTCCAAAATTACCAGTAGAGAGCCAGGATTTTAAGTCATCATCCATAAGCCCTGTAGACATTAAGCATTTGTCTTTTCTCACGTAATTTTATCCCCACTGGAATCTCTGCCACCACAGCCCAAGGCTTAGGGCACATGACGTCTTTCCTCCTGTCTCATTCACGGCTATATCATACGATCCAGGGCCTGAAACACAGCAGGCACCCAGTAAAGCATCTGTGCGGTAAATGAGTGAAGGTATAGCAAGCTGAAAGTGCTGAAACAAACCTTCTGGATGAGAAGGACAGTCATGGAACAGCTAGGAAAGATTAGATTAAAATGTAGTTTTTCTCGGTGTGGTTGTTTTTCCCCAATTAAATGCTACCCCCCACTGGCTAAAGCGCTCTGTACCTGATGATAAAGGAAGTGCTGATTTGTCTGTGAAAGATTTGCCTTTTTTCCAAGGGATTGTTTCAGGCCCACCCCTAAAATTCCTATTTTGCTGCTTTTGCCCACTTCTGTGATCTCCCATGTGGGAATTACAGAAGAATTACAGACTGATTTTCTGGTACCTGGTGGGAATTACATAACCGTGTGTTTTTCTGCGTGTTGAGCACTTTTGGGTGCGTGTCTGACTTTGTGGAGCGGTGTGGGCCCCATGAGAGCAGAGGAAAGGGCTTCTGCTAGTGGACACGGTCAACGGCACGTGCTCCCTGGGATGCCTCCCAGGCTGCGGTTTGTCCATTAGAAAAAAGAGAGGCTATTATCAATGGCTGGGCAATAATAACTGCAAACTGATGTCAGGAAGAAGCGACACAGGGAACGGGGAGCCCTCCCGCCTCCTCTGCCCTCACCCCTGCCCCTGGCTCCAGGTTGGAGAAAAGGAGGGGTCCCCTGGGAGGGTGTTTGTGGGCTCCCCTGGGATCAGCATAAGAAAGAGGAACCCCTAAGGAAGTTTCTAGCATTTCAGAACCCCAGGAACAGCTAAAATCTCCCACAGGGGAAACACAGCAATTTGGTGCCAGGAACTGATCCCAGCCACTGACACACATTAGCCGCTAAACACCCACAGTTCTGTGATTGTCCCACTTTACAGATGTGCAGACTGAGGCACACAGGTTAGGGCACTTGTTAAGGTCAATAAGGAATAGAGTTGGGAGTGAAGCCCAGGACTGGCTGATTCCATAACCTCTGCTCTTAACCACAGTGCTAGGCCAACCAATCCCTAGCCATAGAGTATGCGTGCATACTCAAAATACGCCAAATGTTGGCTATGTAAAATATACATGTGTATATTATATGTAAATATATGTATATATTATTTATCTACATGGAATATAGATGGATGATAGATGGTAGATGATTGACAGAGAAAGATAGATATAGATGATAGATAAATTGATAGATGATAGATGGATAGATAGATAGTAGATGGATGGAGAGATAGACAGATATGGAGATGAGAGAGAGAAATAAAGAACATAGAACACACACGCGCACACACACGCGCGCCCTTTAGAGGACCCTAGCTCCTTTCTCCCCAAGGGCTGCCCAGGCAGGAGGAGAAGGACGGTCTCGAGGACGCATCGGGCAGACCTGTTCATTCTGGGGTCCCTCTGCAGAGAGGCTGACCTACAAGTGTGGATGACTAGCAGCTCCCAAACTCTGAGAAACAAAGACTAGAATGGCTGCATGGGGAAAGACCCCTGGAGGATGACCAAGGGGGACACACAAGCTGGCCGGGGGTTCCGATCAGCAGGACAGAGTCCCCAAACCCTTCTCCTTCTCCGGGGCCTTTTCAAACTCCCAGGCCGGGGAGATGAATGTTCCACAGGCACGTGGGGGGCAGAGGCATGCAAACACAGCATTGTCTCGGAGCAGATAGGGAGGCTGTTGGAAAATAGTTAGTCCTGGCCTGGAGAAAGATTTACTTAAACTCCCTGGGGAGTAAGAGACCTTCCTAAAATTACTTTAGCTGTGCAGGGGACCCCCGTGGACAGCAGTGTTATGATGACAGGCTCCATTTTTCCTGGACCAATGCCAGCTTCCCTACCTCGGAGTCTGCTTTCCCTGCTTTGTTTTCTGTTCTGATGTTTTTCACTGGAGTTCCCACATGCCAGCAGGTAGACAGGCATGGTCTGTTAAAAAGCGTTGGAGCATCTGGGTTGCAGTCCAGTGACCAGGAAAAGCCACTTTTCCTTCTCTACCTCCTTTTCTTCATGTGTCAAACAGGAATGTTAGTATCTGTGTCACAAGTTCACAAGTTCATTGATGTGAAATCCGTTCACCAAACAACACGTCTCGATTCTACTAGGACTAATGTTCACTCACAAGTTATGTACATCCATCCTCTCGTGGGCTCGGGTGTCCCAGAGGAGGACAGGCCAGGAGCAGCAAGCGGAATGTTCTGAGCACATGCACGTGTGTGTGTATGCATGTGTTTGTGTCTTCGGGGTAGGAGTATCCGATTGTCTGATGGAATTTTTAAGTTAAACGTGCTGTCCGTGAGGAGTGGGCAGCCCGCAGAGGCCCTACTTCAGAGGAGAGAAGAGCCATTGCGGGCTCTTTGCCGTGACACACATGCCATGCGTGTGACCCTGGGGACAGAGGAGAGGCGGGTCCCTGCTCAGACAGGCCCTCGGACACAGGTGGATGTGGCGTGGGCACAGCAGGCCAGCGGGACTGAGGGATGTGGGAGGGGACCATGGGGAAGAAGGTTCTGGTCCTCACACTTCTGGGCGCCACGGGCACTGGACCCTGCCTGGTAGGGAGCATCTGTAATGCCAGGAGCCTGAGCTGGGGACACGCTCGCTGACGCTCCCGTGTCCCCTTGGCGAGATGGGTGCAGGGGTCTTCCCAAAGCCTTTGGACAGTTGTTTGTATTTTCTTAAGTTTGAAAAACACCCGCCAAGGGAAGAATGTTAATTTTAATTAAAGTTAGGTCAAGGTGTAACTAAATTATTTCCAGAACAAACGGAAAGACTTAGAAACAAAGACCATTTTGTTCGAAGAATTCTGAGACCCAAGTATCATTTAACAAAGCAAGAAAACTCTAGAAGCTTTGGTTTGGCAATGTGGCACAGAATACACACCAGAGAACCTTAGGAGAGGATGTCTTTCTCGAAGGAGCGGAGAGAACCCCCAGCCTTTGCCTAACAGGGCCTCAGCAGTGCTCACTCGCTGCTGTGGTTCCACAGCCAGGATGAACAGGACACACACCCACCCGTTTCCTCCTGAGCGCCCAGGTGGGCAAGGCCAGTGGGTGGCCTCAAACAAGAGTGCATCTGGAAATTCCAAGGGGAAAACCACCCCCTTCCCTTTCTTCCTTACTTGGTCACGGTCCGAACTGTAACAACCTTCCAAGCTGCAATGAAGGACCAAATACGGGCCTGAGATACTCTCCTTTCCTATGTGAAAAGCACCTTCCTTTCCTCCAGCTCCCACCAGCTCTGGCAGCTTCCCTCCCTGCCCCGCCCCTCCTCTCCAAGACAATCTTAGCTCAGACAGGATTTCCTTCGTCTTAGTCATCAGCTTTTATGGCCCAGCCTCCCCCTTCCCGTTGCAAAACAAGGAATATTAGCAGCAAACAGTCTGAAATGATTTGTAAACCTTACCAGTGCATGTAGACATCAGTTTTTGTGTCTGCTTATCCATATCAAGATGCCAGAGGCTGGAAAAATCAATGCGTTTCTTGTTGTGAAGTCGCATGGTGCAGCAGTGATTTTTCAGCTGTCTGCCTTGGCTCTTGTGAAACTGCAGAAGAGCAAACACGTTCATTTTCATTGCAATCCTAAAAAGCTGCAAAGTTAAAGACAAAATGACAATTTGGGCAGAAATCATTCCTGTTTTAAAAGAAGGCTCGTCAAAGGAGGGGTCAGTTCAGCAACCTTTCTGGCTGGTAAGGCTGTTTCTGGCTGTTTCCCAGCATCACAGAAGAACAGGCCTTCGAGGCATGATGTGAAGCATTCCTTCAAAGCCTTAACAGATTTCCTGGGATTTCGAAGGAGAATGTAGTCTTCATATTCTCCCGAGTGATTCTCTGAGGAACCAGAGCAACTCAATTACAGGAACAGTATGTACAGTTGCCGGGTCTGCACTTGATTAAAATGGAAGCCCAGCCAGGTCCCTCAGCTCTGGCTGCCTGTGCAGGGAGGAAAGTGTACCCCGAGCAGGGAAGGGACCCCTCCATCCAGTTATAAGTGGACACACACACACACACACCCCCGTCTCCCCTCCCTCTCTCCCCTCGCAGCAGGAGTACTCGTATCAGCACATCCCTCTCCTTTTCCGCTTGATTGTTCTTGCCAGGAGATAGAAGACAAAAGCCAGCCTCTCCCAGTTCAAGTCAGTGGAGTCCCATCAAAGAAGCTGGGGAGAAAAGAAATACAAATATCTCTTTACAGATTCTATTTGCCTCTTTTTCACCCCCATTCCAAAATTTCTTCACGGACACCCTGTGCCCTTCTAGGTGTAAAACTTTGCTCAAAAGTGGATCTGACAGCAGTTACTCACGTGCAGAATTTGCCTCTAGTTTCCTATGAAATCAGTGGACCTCGGCCCGTCAGGAGGTGAGAATGACCCGGGGAGCTTTGTGAAATTGTGAGTGAGCTGCTGCCGGGTTGGCAGGGGGGGCAGGCATCTGGGTTAAGCAGTGTCTGTCAGCCTGGTTGCCGTGGCCGTCACCTGGGGGATGCTCCAGAATGCTGGTGGGGGGCCCAGCCCCGGGGACACCCTCAGGTGACTTAAGGGAATTTCAAAGCCACGCCGAGACCGGCTCGCCCTTTAAGTTCGAGAGGCCGATTTGCTCTGTTCACGAAGTTCTCCAGCCCTGGGCCCTCCACCCTCCGAACGCAGCCCCAGGCCCTGGGCCGCTGAGGCACAGCCTGCTGTACGCAGCCTGGAGCCCTTCCGGCCCCTGGTGACCCGGTCCTTGGACCCCGGCTCTGCCACGTGGGTGGATTGGCGCCACAGCTGAGCCCCTGCGCTGTGATTCGCAAGTGAGCCTGAGCTCCTGCCCTGAGATTGGCGGGTGAGCCTGAGCTCCTGCCCTGTGATTGGCGGGTGAGCCTGAGCTCCTGCCCTGTGACTGGCGGGTGAGCCTGAGCTCCTGCTCTGTGACTCGTGGGTGAGCCTGAGACCCTGAGACCCTGAGCGGCGATTGGCGAGTGACTTCTTTGCTTTTTCTTTTTTTTTTTGTATTCAACTCTTTATTTTAGTAAAATCAGAAAAAACACAGCACATGCAGTGCTAGCACCTAAGACTAAAACATTAAGCAATTACTAAACTTACAGTGACTTGAGGTTCGATGTTTACATTCAGCAAATTTAATTCCATTCTTATTTACTGAAAATATTGCTGGCCGACAAAACTGAATCTAAAAGTCACTGATTATGGCCATACACAAAGATAACCACATGTTGGAGAACCGCAATATGCCAGACACTGAAAACCAAACAAAACAAAATATGTACTAAATAAAACTCTGAGAACCTTTGAAAATGTGGACACTTCACAGCGGTGTTTAGAAGTGTTTCGTTAATATTTTAAGACAAATGTATCAAAACCTTGGCATGTTATAATTTCAAGTTGCCAATTTTGTCTTAAATTTTGTCAGAAAGTTACAGCTACCTGTATTGCCAATGCTGGGTCTGCTTAATTTGACTCGCGTTTAATAGGACTTAACATTAAAAGCTCACACTACCCTGAAATATTTTATTTCACATACGGTGACATTCAATATTCAAGTGCCAGTGTTTTCGTACTGTCTTTTGGTCAAGTTTCTTTAAACTTTCAAATAATCACTTTTAGGCTTACAAAAATAAATATTTGTCAGAATGTTCAATACATATTACACAAACTAGCAGCAAAAAGTATCTAAAATCTGTCGTGTGCAAATAGTTTTCTTCTCAACTATCATTCCATGGTCCCAAATAAAATTTTAGAATCTAGTTCCTAACACGCTGCGTTCAACAATTTCCAAGAGACAAAATAAGATTGGAAGTTTAAGGACACATACACAAGACATATTATCTAAAATTCTCTGAATGTACAATAAAATAAGTATTTTGTAAAACTTTATGGGCAAAATGTACAAGAGTCTAAATTATACTAATTGAAATAGCACCATAACAAATGACCTCAGTACTGTCAAGTGCACCTACTTAATAAAGTTTTAGAACAAGGCACAGTACACTTGAAAATCTATTGCACTTTAAGAAATTTTTGCCGCCTTATGCCACTGTAAATATTAGTCTATAAAGATCACTATATTCCAACCACAAAATGAGCACAGAATTCCAAGTGGCAGAGGCATTTTTAGTTGGTGACCAATCATCTTTGGTCAAATTTAGCAGAAAGCGACTATAAATACAATGGAAACCTATGCAACTAAAATACATTAAAACTGCACTATATAGAAATAACACCTTGTGCAGTTTAGTACATATTGCCAACCTGTGTGATCTCAAGAATTTCAGAGTTTGTAGCTAGTCTGATTTACAAATTCTACAAGTGTAAGCCATTTTAACATTTCAGCGCAGCTTAAACAGAAAAAAGAGAATCTGCATTAAAATAAAAGCCTGCTGCATAATTCCTCCTGCTCTTATCCTCTTGACCAGAAAACATCAATACTATGCATGCATTAAAGACCAAAATCCAAGCAGGTCCTTAAAAGGACTGGTCACTGGCATGGTCAGCCATTCTACCACTTCAATTTTATTTATGGCAGGGATTCAAAACATCTAATTAGATGAAATTCCCCCTAAACACTTTTGTTATCAAAACTTTTAAACTTTTCCTATAATAATTTGCCCACATCTGCCTAGCTTAGAATTAGTAACCTAAACATTAAAAGAGGAATTGCTGTATTTACTTGCATTAACTTCGAAGAGTGCTTTGAAAAATGTATGGATGTATTCATACATGCCACCTCATCATGACTGGAATGGCTTATTTAAAGACTACAAGTGCCTATCCAGGATAGAGTGAGCAAGTCAGAACTTCAGCTTAGTACAGTCTGCCACATTAGAAACTAATTCTACTGTAAGGTGTTTTCCTACCCTCTGTGCAAGTATCAAAAAGTCCTAACGCAGGAGACAGCCCAAGATTTTTTCTTTATAATATCTACAGATGAATGGATGATTCCTGTTAGGTTGTATCACACCTGTGCGCCAAGGTTTGATTTTAGCCCAAGTTCAGTAAATTTATTTTGTCAAAACAACTGAAAACTCGAGCATTACTGAGCCAACAGGACATCAAATAATAAGTGGCCTGAAGTTCAAGTCACAGTACATTAACAAACAAATGATCCTCAGTCACAAAATTATAAATGCAGTTTGGGATGGAAATAAGCAGAGGGGAGTTAAACCAAACTACAGCAGTTAAGTTTTCACACCAACTTCTCAATAGGGTTGTTGATTGTTCCTTTCTTTTCTTCCTTTGGCTTTGAGCTCCCTTGAATTTTCAGGAGAATCACAGCTGGTAATGTAGTGCTAGTTCTTTTTTTTTTTTTTAACATCTTTATTGGAGTGTAATTGCTTTACCATGGTGTGTTAGCTTCTGCTGTATAACAAAGTGAATCAGCTATACGTATACATATATCCCCATATCTCCTCCCTCTTGCGTCTCCCTCCCACCCTCCCTATCCCACCCCTCTAGGTGGTCACAAAGCACCGAGCTGATCTCCCTGTGCTATGCGGCTGCTTCCCACTAGCTATATGTTTGATGTAGTGCTAGTTCTTGAAGCTACACGGTATAGTCTCAGGTACATGTGGTTTCCATATTATTAGCTTTTCCGAAATGGTGACTTTGCTGCGAAGCGGATTCAGCTGCCCCACCAGTCAACCCCCAGAGAGCTGTAATTTCCTCCGTATCCATCACTATTGTAGAAGCTTCCATAGCCACGTCCACCACATCCTCTGCTGCTGCCATGACCACCTCGACCCCTGCGGCTGCTGCTTGCACGGCTACTACTAAAGCTAGGACTGCCAGAACTGCTACTTTGTCGATAATCTCGGGCACCAGATCATCCACTCAATCTCTTAGAACGCCCACGACTGCTACCCTTGTAGTGGTGTTCATAAGCCATACTTTCTAACCAAGATGGTGCTTCTTGTTCAGCTTCCACAAGAAGAGCCAACAAATCCTTTGTGGTATTTATGTTTCTTTCATTGGAAAATGAGGTGGCAAGACCAAGGTTTCCTACATGTCCTGTATGGCCGATCCGGTGTACACATTCCTCAGTATCACTTGGCGAATCAAAATTGATAGCATGTTTGACATTTGAAATGTCTGGTCCTCTTGCTGCCACAGCAGTAGCCACTAGAATTGGGCTTTTTCCCGAGCAGAACTGGTGAAGGGCTTCCTGTCTATCTCTCTGTGATCGGTCTCCATGGATACTGGTACAGGTATATCCTTCATGGTATAAGAAATCCTCCAGAGAATCAGCACCCTTTTTGGTCTCCACAAAAACGAAAGTCAGTGAATCCTTCCCTGTGCATTTAAGAGGTCAAGCAGAAACGACCGTTTATCTCACTGTTCCCCCCAAACTACTTTCTGCTTCTCGCCTGATTGGAATTTCATGTTCTAGAAATAAATGACTTACTTTACTCCAGAGGGGGAAGGAAGGAAGATTAGTCATGCTCGCTCTGGATTTTTTTTTTTTTAAGTCCAAAAATTCCTTAATTAGGAAGTAAATGCAGTTGAAAAGAGCGTTGACTCCTGCCTAGAAATTCCAGAACAGGGAATGTCTGTCTGCACCACACTGATGCTTCAGATGGTAGAAAGGCCTGTTCCCAGAACAAAGTCAAACCTGGACCATCACTTCTGTTTTGTATTAAAGCCATTTTAACAGTGTGGGAGAGCAAAGCCAGAGCAGTGTCTCAGAAGAAAGTAAACTTACTTAAAAGGGGGTATAAATATAAACATACGTTTCATCCATCTTCAGAATTGTCTATCTCTAGTTACAGTACCTTTAGCAAAATCTTGATCCTTCTACTTATGGAGTGAGGACAAAAGACAGGCTGTTTATTCTGCCAACATTTTTGCCTTCGTGTTGCTTTTTCTTCCTCGTTGGGTTTAATTAACTAGAGTCTTAAGGATAAACATAGAAAAAAAGGCAGCCTTCGTGAGGTTTTTCGTAACTCCTCACGTTAAAACGTTGTCTTAGCTCTCTGTTCTTGCTAAGCATTTCATGTGTTAAAAATTAGATCAATTTCCTGACATTAAAAAATAAAACCTTGACACGTGATTCATACGTCACATACAGTGTTTGTAAACGAATCACTTGAAAATGATCTTATTAATGTTACCTCAGGTCTCTTGTGTATCTATCTTGTGCAAACCTCTGTTGATTCTTTTATCCTTTTTTTTTAAACGGTGATAAAACACACACAACATGAAATTTACCATCTTAGCCATTTTTTTTAAGATGTTGGGGGTAGGAGTTTATTAATTAATTTATTTATTTTTGCTGTGTTGCGTCTTCGTTTCTGTGTGAGGGCTTTCTCCAGTTGTGGCGAGCGGGGGCCACTCCTCATCGCAGTGCGCAGGCCTCTCACTGTCGTGGCCTCTCTTGTTGCGGAGCACGGGCTCCAGACGTGCAGGCTCAGCAGCTGTGGCGCACGGGCCCAGCTGCTCCGCGGCATGTGGGATCCTCCCAGACCAGGGCTCGAACCCGTGTCCCCTGCATTGGCAGGCAGATTCTCAACCACTGCGCCACCAGGGAAGCCCCCATCTTAGCCATTTTTAAGTGTACAAGTCAGTAGCATTAAGAACATTCACACTGATGTGCAATCTCCATCCATCTCCAGAACTTTCTTCATCATCCCAAGGTGAAGCTCTGTCCCATTAAACAGTAACTCCCTCTTCCCCACTCCCCGCTCCTGGTAACCTCTAGTCTCTGTTTCTATGAGTTTGCTTGGTTTAGGGACCTCATGTAAGTGGAGTCATACAGTATTGGTCTTTTTGTGACTGGCTGATCTCACTTAGCGTAACGTCTGGAAGGTTCAGACATGTTGAAGCATATGTGTCAGAACTTCCTTCCTTTTTGAGGCTGAATAATATTCCTGTACTTTTCTAAGGTATTGTTTTCAAGTTCGGCTTTGTTTTCTTGGCTGGTAGGTTTCGGTGGTTAGAGTCAAGTTTAGAAGAAGCACGTGGGCCCCTTGGCCACGGGGCTTCTGCACTTGGGTCTCTAAGATTGGTCTTCCACTTCTGCGTGGCTCGCTGGTGGCCCCTCTCCTCTTGACGTGGGTCTTGCTTTCCGGCCAATGTTGACCACTCCCTGATAGAGTGGGTCCCTCGGTGCACTGTTTCTGACACACTGAGCCCAAGGTCTCATCCTTCCCCAGTCCCCTCTGCTGGACCATTCAATCTGAGAGAAGCCAATGGACAAAGGTATCAATCCAGTAAAAACCTGTAGCCAGTCCCCTGGAATCCTGTGGTGGGAGTTTGAGGGCCTTTAGCCACATCACTAGTTTGGATCCCAAAGACGGGCTCGCTTGAGGCTCACTAGCTACTCTGAGCTTCTCTTCTTTTTTTTTCTTTTTACATCTTTATTGGAGTATAATTGCTTTACAATGGTGTGTTAGTTTCTGCTGTATAACAAAGTGAATCAGTTATACATATGTTCCCATATCTCTTCCCTCTTGCGTCTCCCTCCCTCCCACCCTCCCTATCCCACCCCTCTAGGTGGTCACAAAGCACCAAGCTGATCTCCCTGTGCTATGCGGCTGCTTTCCACTAGCTATCTGCATGGTCTGGGTGGGAGCTGTCAGGATG
Organism: Hyperoodon ampullatus; assembly: GCF_949752795.1. Classification (NCBI taxonomy): domain Eukaryota; kingdom Metazoa; phylum Chordata; class Mammalia; order Artiodactyla; family Ziphiidae; genus Hyperoodon; species Hyperoodon ampullatus. The sequence goes on along the minus strand of NC_136929.1, from coordinate 3,223,713 downwards.
CTGTAACCTGACACCCAGGAGGAGGAGGGGGTTCCAGAAGCAGCCACCTGCCAGGGACGGCATCAGGTGTGTTGGCATGAAGAGCTTCCGGGATGCCTGGCACCCATCTTCCTGTGGCGTTTTTTTCTCTTTTAAGTTAGTGGTGCTAAATACGCCTCTTTAACTAATACTCATTCCTCTGCAATTGTGAATCGCAGGGTTTAAAGGAGTGAGCAGCAGGGAAGCTGAGGGGCCAGCCAGAGGGTCAGAGTCCCAGACAGAAAGTCAGCAGAGGTGGCTCTTGCCGCCTCTGCCGGGCTCATGATGGGAGGGCGGGCACAGGCGCCGTGGAAGACTCCTAAGGAAGGAGCGCTTGTTCTTCTGCTGAGCCCGAGCCAGAGCCCTGTGAGCTCCAGGGTCATGGTCCTGGGAGCCCAGTATCCAGTGCAGGTCCAGCGTGGGAGCTGGGATCTGACTCACAGCTCAGACAGACGCCAGCAGGAGGGAAGCAAGCTGGGGAGACGGGAGTCCTGGTCAGAACTGGCACGCAGTGTTTGGGGACTTTCTGTTCAGAATCCCAGCACGAATCACGCTGCTCAGAGGCCAAAGGCACGTCCCGTAGAAACGCGCACCTGCGGCCACTGACGCAGGCTGCGCTCTCACTCTCCACTCGATTTGAACTGCTGCATGAAAACTACTGGGGTAGATAGACGATGACGGCTTGTCTGCAAAGTCAAACTAATGCAAAATATGCTTCCTCTGCATGACAGAGTGCCAGCTGTCTCCTGGCGGCATTCGGCCAGTGAGGTCTGCAGGCTGAGCTGGACTTTTTCTTCAGGGCAGAGGAGGTTGGCCAGTGGCCTCCTTTGTACTTCTGGAAACTCTGTCGAGGGTAAGAATGTGGAAAGTGGACCAGTGACCAAACCGATGGAATGGGGGGAGGTCATTCAAACCCCTACTTATCAGGCAAGGTGATAACTGAACTTGGCCCTGTGGTGCCCTCCCTACTGGGCCCGGGATCGTGAGGCTGCTGGGGGAAGGGGACTTGACTGGGAAGTCACCCTCCCCTGGAAACGCCAATCGCTGACACAGAGTCCACAGAAAGCACATCAGATGCTGCTCCAAGATCCTGGCTAGGGTCGGAAGAGCTGAGCCAGCAGCGCTGGGCAGGCTGTGCGTTTGATTCCACAGATTCAGCCTCTACAGGCCTGGCAGGGCCTGGGACTCTGCATTTCTAACCCACTCCCAGGTGACGAGCTACTGCTGGTCCAGGGACCACAGTTTGGGTAGCAAGTCTTAGACAGTAGTCTCTAGGGCCTTGTGATTCTGTTTGCCCTTTGAACAGTCACCTCACCATCAAAAGAACGTACACCCAGGCTTGTTTCCCCCAATATGTCCTGCCAGTCTTCTAAAATGCTGCAGAAAACACGCTCCACTCGCTTGCTTGCACAGGCAATTTTTGGAAAGCTAGAGATAAGAGAAAGTTCGTTTTCATCTGCTGTTCTCTGGAAGGGTTAAGGAATTTCTGTCTTTGCAAAGCATTTTATCTTTTGACATGTTGGGCTGGCTGAGGCCTCCCGGGGTCGTGTCCTGCCTGAGAGCAAGTTTGACCCTGAGCGTTGCAAAAACAGCCTGTTTGGGGAGGGAAGGGGCCGGGAGAAGGGGCATCGTGGCCTATTTCATGAAAACACATTTATCCCCATAAAAAAAAATGGGTCTTCTTAACACCATCAGCTTTAGGTCGTCACTATTTGAACAGTTTAACCCAAAAGGTGTACATAGTGATCAGAAATCAACACATTTCAGAGTAACTGTTTAGAGCCAAGTGTTAGAAACAGAAAACAACACCCCTGCGTCATGGAGAGTTTACTTGAAGCCTGTTTCCTGTTGAAATGAAATTGGAAGCACACTCCCTCCACCCGCTTCTCTCTCTGAGTTGTTCAAGGAGTTCTGCTCCTCGTGGAATGACACTTGATTTTCCCCAGTGATGGTCAGTCATGCGTTTGACCGTCTCTGGTTAAAGCATCTACCAAATGGAGTCCTTTGGAAAATTCCATGTAGGACAAGCATGTATTAGAGATAAAAGCAAAGATTGAGTAGGCAGACCTATTAGGCAAATGTCTACAGAGGAAACCATTGCGGAAGATTAGTGAATGGAGGTGGTGAACCCTTGATTTGCACAATGACCGAGGTCCCTCCTGTAGACTTAAATCACGTGGTCCCTTTGTGCATCTTTATTGCATCTTTATTTCCCCTTGAGGCGATGTATTCCTGAAGGTTTCCTGTCTCCTTCAAGGTACAGAATTTGTACTTTGCCTGTGGTGGATGAGGGGCAGGTGTCCCCTCCCAGAACTTCATTCTAAGTCATTTGCTTAGAGCTCAGATGGCGTTTGCCCAGCAATCTGAGGTGAGGAGGAGCTTCAGACTTGGAGTCCGGCTCATGTGGCTTCATGAACTGTGACCTCAGATGAGATCTTCAGGCTCTTCTCTGCAGAATGAGTTTATAATCCTCCCTCAGCTAGATGCTAAAAGGACTAAATTCCATAAGGTGCGTAAAGCACCGCACGCAGTGCCTGGTGTAGAATAAACACCCCTACAGGTGCCGTGATTGCTGTTCTCTCCCCTGAACTCAATGATCCCTTGAACTTGACCAGGTCCCTCCTTGCCGCTCTCCCTGGTGACAGCCCCCCTGCGTCCCTGAGTCGTGGAGCCTTGGCAGGTAACTCCAAAGGCTTTTCGGTGGAGAGATGCTCCTTCAGTGTCTCTCTCCATCCGCATATGGGAGGCTCCAGGTGTGTCTTAGGTAGGCTGTTGGTGGACATGAGTTACTTGAGTTTTCACTGACCCCGGTTTGCACGGGCTCCTTCTCAGGCTCCTGTGGCCTTCACGACAGGGGTTCCACAGAGACTCGGGCTCTTCCTCAGGCCTGGCTCCCCCACCGCCCCAAACCGTGTCCAGCTGCCTCCTTAGTGATTCTGATTCTTTTGGGTCATGTCCAGGGGTCTCCATCTACATCCAGCGTCTTGATTCCTAATCTGTTCATCAATGTGGCAACAAGAGGATAATACGGTCTTAGCTTGACTGTTGGGTTATTGCTGAAAAATCAGTGAAACTCACAGCCTCAGATGGCAGCTCATAAGCCAACTGAAAAACTTGACCAGTCTGTGCCCAAAAGAGCCTGAGCATGGGTGGATAACAAGCTTGGGTTGAAGCTAAAGCCCTGTTCAGTGTAGACCCCTTTTGTGCCCAGAAGCTTAAAGCAACATTCACTTAGTCACTTGTAGAGACTCAGCTTCAGACACCTGTGCCCTTTCCAACACACATGCATTCACCCCCGCCTACATCTGCTGCCTCCCAACCTGGGTGGCCCTCTCCCCAGGGACCCCTATTTCAGCCACTTTGATGGGTTGTCACCTGGAGGGTTCCTGGCATCCACATCTCGGCTTCACCAGCCACTCTACGTGGGTTAGTTCACTGCCCCCCACTGGCTGGCTTCCGTCCACATGTTCAGGTCCTCACCCCACCTCCTACCCAGGGCTCAGCACACACAGTCACCTTCTCTGCGTAGTGAAGAAAGCTTCTCCCCACATCGCTGACCACACTGGATCCCATCCAGAAAACAACTGTTACATCACCACTGCCACCCAGCCAGCCATCCTGGCCCGTCCATCTCAGGATCAAAATGACCCCACGTTTTACATTTGATTCTTGCCATTAAGAGAGAAAGAACTGAGAGTGCCTTAGAGGGGTCCTCTCAAATGGCCCCAGGTGTCTGTCTTTATTTTTTATTGAACACCATAGTTTATTTTTTTACACACATACATAGACCTATTCTTTTTCAGATTCTTTTCCCACATAGGTTATTACAGAATATTGAGTAGAGTTCCCTGTGCTATACAGCAGGTCCTTGTCGATTATCTAATTTTTAAGCTCATGTCTTTTTATAATGAAGAGCTGGAGATGGGGTGTTGGAATGAAAAACAAAGAAATCCAGCTTGAAGTAGTTTGCTTTTGTTGTTTCAAGAGAGGAATTCATTCTGTGGGTGTCACTGAAGCGTTAAAGTCCCCCAGCAGCCCTAGAGAAATAGCTCCCCTGCTGTGACCCACACCCAGCTAATTTTGTTTTTATCATTAGTTAAGGCACTGGTTCCGAGGGAAGTTTTAGCCCTTGGACGTCATCTTTTAAATATTTACCCTTTAAACAAAATTGTGAACATAAACAGCTTTTCGTGGTCACATACACAAAATTATTATTTCCCCATAGCCTTAGTAAAGTCTAAATAGATTTTTATAACATTTTCCTAAAATTTTACTTATGAAACAGCGTCAGTATTTTAAATGATTGTTAGGTGATGGTAGAATTCTAAACTATAAATCATGTACCATAAACCACCTTAATCTTGACTAATGATTGTGACTTTGTCTTCAGTAAACTATAGGTAAAAAGTTTTCAGTTAGTATGGATAGTCTGAAAAAGTTAAACAGAAGATACTTAATCTGCTTAAGAAAACAAATCTCCTTCAGACACTTCTGAAGCACTCATTTACCTGCACAAAATAATTTCCTGATAAGTGTTATGGGTTTGTCTAAACCACCCTGAAGAACCTCTGTCTGAGGGCCATGACTTCTTAGCTGGATTGTTGACTTGTTTCTTTATAAAAAAAAAAAGTAAAATTTTGTTTCTCTTTTCAAAATTCCTCAAATCAGATATTTTTTTCCTGTTCAATCTAATCCTTCCACATTAAATAAAACTAGTCCAAATTTTCATTCTGTTTTGACATTGAGGAAGAGCCAAACTAGGCTGATCAAGTTCAGTGAAACAAATGCGGTATAAGCGGAGACTTGCCTGTTAAGCATTTTATTATCTTTCTCTATTTCATTCCTTTCTTTCATGAAATATGAAAATAAACCACTGGGCTTTCAGAAGAAATTGAAGGTGCAGATATATAGTTCAACATGCTAACAGCATGTTTAATTCAATGATTGAACCATATGAAAGATGATATATAAGGAAATTTTCCTTGTGAAGGGGTCATCCTTAGGTGTCAAAGCACAGAGGCAGGTAAGACCTTAGGGATCAACTAGTCCAGACTCTTCCTAAAGGTAAGTTTGGGGCCCAGAGAGGTATAGACACCGGCCTGTAACCACACAGCCAGCTCCTGATAGAATTGTGAACCCAAGCCCTAGTCAAGTGCAAGCCTTGATAAACTAATGCTGTCATCTAATTTCACTGATTAAGTCATTTTATATATTAGATCATTTTTTGAGTAAATTACATGATTCACTTTTTTTAAAGGCTTGTTTTGGAAATGGTGAACAAAACATTCTACCAAGTCAAACCCATTGATCAGCATAGAACTATATCATGGAACAAAGCTCCTACTTCATTGAGATCCCATACTATGGGAAAAATAAATTCTTCTATTTTAGCATAATATGTTTAAAGTCCATAACCAGGTAAAGAGATTTAAAAAAATGCTCATCTGAACAAGATGCATAAGTAAATTAAATGGAGGAAGTCTAGACCTTTGAACAAGTCGACTGTAACATTACTTCAATCCCGGGGGTATTTGATTTTTAAACGCTAGTGGTTTGAAAGCCATACTAAATGTAAAGGAGTGTAAGGCACCACAGTAACTCTTTCATCACTCTGTACACCTCCAAGAACAATCCCCCATCACTAACATCACCTGGAGTTCACCTGAGTTTTGATTTCTTGAAGTTAGAAAGACTAAATTCTTAAGAATACCTACCTTAGAGCATCCAGAAAGCTGAGATGAGACTCCTGACATACCGAAGGCTTTCTTTTTTTTTTTATGTTTTTTTGGTTTTTGGCTGCGAGGCATGTGGGATCTTAGCTCTCCGACCAGGGATCAAACCCACACCCCCTGTATTGGAAGGCAAAGTCCCAACCACTGGACTGCCAGGGGAGTCCCCCGAAGGCTTTCTTAAAAGTCCTAGACAATAGTGAGAACTACTAGGAAGGGGCAAGGTGGGAATTCATGGTTCTGAAGAGAGAATACACAGAACATAATCAACAAGAGGCAGAAGATGTGGTGTTTGGAGGGTAGGCGACCTCAGTGTCCCTGGATGCTGCAAAAAAAAACCCTGCCCTCTTGTCCTTATTTCTGATTCTCTTATATATTTCTTATAGTTCTTTTGTAGCCATCATCTCCTTTAACCCTCACAGCAGCCTTGTAAATAGATGGAGCAGGTGCAGTCATCTTATTTACCGCTGAAGCAAAGGGGAGCCAGAGGGATTCGGTAACACGCTAATAACGTCACTAGGTTGTGACAGAGCTGGTGTTGGATCCCTCCTTTTTCTTGGAGGGTTTGTCCCGAGCAGATTATTCCAGATTCATGCAGCTCCGTGGACATTTCCATGTGCTATTCCCAATCACCCACAAAAGAAATAAAGGACTATTATAACCACCATGATGTTGGTAGGAAAAGAGAACAAAGTGCATAATTCCATCGCGGCTAGAGGAGGAATCTTTAAAACGCACCAAACTATATCTTATGAAGCCGGCCGTTCATCTCTTAATGGCAAAGCCAAGGGTGGCAGATGCACTAAGTCTATTGCTTCAACACAGTATGCATTTTATTTTTCTTTAAATATGAATTGCTCCTTTTTCAAATCTGAGGAGCCCTGTAAGAATTTTCTTATGAAATGGGCTGGATACTGTGTTTTACCATAAAAGATTTCAAGGCTCTCCACGGCCCCTTTAACTGCGGATGGCACTTGATTTTGTTTTGCAAGTCCCTCTTACGGCTGCTTGACTTCATCTCAAGCAAGCTAAATAAAGGAATTTTCATTATTATAACGGTCACTAAGCAGACAACTGGCGTGTCAGCGTTTAGAAGGGGATGCGGTGTTAGGGCAAGGGTGGAAAGACTGCTGTAACTCGATGTTTTACTTGAGTGGCTTCATTGTGGACGTGGGTGGCAAGTTGGAATGAAGCTGGCGGGTGGGGGGAGGAACAGTACAACACAGAGCCCTTCGCAGCCACAGTGCCAGCTTGATTGGGCCAAATCCCCTGAAATCTATTGAGACTCCCCATCTGTTTGTTCACAATTCATCTAAGCAACTCTGAAAACTGCCTGAAACCTCCTCGGGCCAGTATTTCTGGGATTCTCTTATGGTTCAAAGCAAAGTGCATCTCTTTGTTTGCCCAGGTTTCCAGTACTAGCTGTCCACCTCCCTCCTGAAATGCTGCTCTGAGCCACGTGCTCCTGTTTGATCCATTGTAGATGCTGTACCGTACAGGTACCATAGAGCTGGGTGACTTGGCCGTGTTCCTTTGAATTAAAGACCTCCTGTTCGGTGCAATTAGTTTCCAAAACAGCAATTAAGAAGAGTTTTCTCCCAGGAACTGGCAGCAAGGTTGCCTGTCTTGACCTATTTTGGCTGACTGATTCTTCCCTACATAGTTTGGTAATCAGGCTATTAGGCTGTTTTGGAGCCTTCGCCGCCTGCATTCCTCTACCTTGTGTCTTACATCTTCTTTACTTCTACATAAAATAGCTACTCACCAAAATACTATTTCAGTAGTCTATGGGCATTCAGGTTCTCTTGGGGTCAGTGATAATTTTTTCTTTCCATATAGCTTTTTAGAAAAGGAAATGTACTGCTACTATTTTCTTCTAGAAAGATCCCAAAGCTCTTAAATCATCCTCCAAAGATCCACTTGAACATTGTATATTGGACCTAAAATACACCTATACAACCGTGTGATAATGCCAGGCAGTAACAAAGTTAAAATTGGCGGCATAAGACAACTGACCTATCGATCAGTATATAGTTCCCTGTTCCTTTGAGACTCATTGTCAAAGTGGTGACAAGAACAAGATTACTTGAGAGATAGCAGACCTACCCAGAACCTCCATAATACGTTTTTCGTCAGCAAGTTTCCGTCTTACTCATTTCAGAGATTTCCATGTTGTTGAAAAGAAGGGCACGTCATAATTTTCCCTGCTTGTCAGTAGTGGGCAAGGCCACCACAGCATTGGAGCTATTGGGCGATCTGCCGGGCTCGGCTGCCTTGAGCCACGAAAACTCAGGCCCGACCCTCATTCATCAACCCTGACTGGGGTGGTGATGAGAGGGTGGGTGGGGTGTTCCAGCAGACCCCGACGGCTCTGAGATGCAGATCATTTACAACCACAGAGCCCTGTTTCTAAGACTAAGGGCCATAGGAGGAATGAGGCAATACTCCAAAAACGAATTCAGAACAGCCAGCAGAAGAATTTGATGTCTTACATTTACCCTTGCAGTATTTGTATTTCCCTGATTACTGATGAGGTTTGTGTGTATTTATTGGCCATTTGGATATTATCTCCTGTGATCACAGGTTTGAGAATTGTGCCTAATTTTCTCCTGAATGTCTACATTGGTACTGACTTGGAGCCCTTTATTCTAAATACAAGCCCCTGTTTGGTTACATGTGTTAGAAATACTTTATTTCACTCTGTGGCTTACTTTTTTCTCTCTCTTAATGAAGTCCTTTGATGAGCTGGCACCTCAAATTTTACTGTAGTCCAGTTTCTCCATCTTTTTATGGTTAGTGCTTTCCCAAACTCGTTAATTCTAAAAGTTTACTAGAGATGCAATCATGTTATCTGCAAATGATGGCTCACAACTTCCTTTTTAGTCCTTATACCTTTTCTTTCTTTTTTTTTCTTGCTTTATTGTACTGTCTAGAATATATTAGCAATATCAAGACAGGAAGTGCTTTTTAACCCCCAACGTATTATGTATACTTCGCCAGTAGGCTTTGAGATGGATGTTAGAACCTACACAAGCTGTTTTCAGAACCCAAGCTAACCTCTAAAATTATATGATGCCTTTTTCTTGTCTTATTGCCATGGCTAGGACTTCCAAAACTATGTTGAATAAAAGTGGCAAGTGTGGGCATCCTTGTCTTGTTCCTGATCTTAGAGAAAATGCTTTCAGCTTTTCACCATTGAGTGTGATGATAGCTGTGGGTTTGTCATATATGGCCATTATTATGTTGAGGTATGTTCCCTCTTGGCCTACTTTCTGGAGAGTTTTTATCATAAATTGTTGTTGAATTTTATCAAAAGCTTTTTCTGCATCTATTGAGATGATCATATGGTTTTTATTCTTCAATTTGTTAATGTGGTGTATCACATTGATTGATTTGCAGATATTGGAAAGTCCTTGCATCCCTGGGATAAATCCCACTTGATCATGGTGTACGATCCTTTCACTGTATTGCTGGAGTTGGTTTGCGAGTATTTTGCTGAGGATTTTTGCATCTATGTTCACTGGTGATATTGGCCTGTGGTTTTCTTTATTTGCTATATCTTTGTCTGGTTTTGGTATCAGGGTGATGGTAGCCTCAGAGTTCAGAAGTAGTCCTTCCTCTGCAACTTTTTGGAATAGTTTCGGAAGGATAGGTTCTTAATGCTTAGTAGAATTCACCTGTAAAGCCCTCCGGTCCTGGACTTTTGTTTGCTGGGAGTTTTTAGATTACTGATTCAATTTCAGTACTGGTAATTGGTCTGTCCATACTTTCTATTTCTTCCTGCTTCAGTCTTAGGAGAGTGTACCTTTCTAAGAATTTGTCCATTTCTTCTAGGTTGTCCATTTTATTGGCCTATGTATAACTGAATCACTTTGCTGTATACCTGAAACTAACACAACATTATAAATCAACTGCATTTCAATAAAAAAATTTTTAATAGGATAAAAAATAAAAATGTATGATACCCAAAATAGCTTACTGGACTATCATATGATAGAAAATACCATAGGAAACAACTTTCCAAGCCCACCTCGCCTTTAATCAGGTTTAGGTCAGAGATTCAAATACAGAGAGAAGTAAACTAGGGACAAGGTGATAGTGACACCACCACAAACCAATGCTGTTACTACCGTTGTGAAATAAGCATGACAACTCCCTCTATGTGGCGCTTTCTCATGTAGCACTGTTTCCTCTCCTGTGTCCTCCTGAGTCTGAATGTTGACTGTGGAATGTTGAATGTTGATGATGTGCCTAAGAAGGCAAGCACTGGCTGACAGAAGGAGAAAGCAAGAAAAGTTGGGCTCACAGAGATGTGGATCTATCCAGTCTTCTGATCTGTTCACTTTTAATAGAAGAGTCAGTTTTTAAGTTTGGACCACATTTTGCCATCCTTAGAAGTGATGTCCTGAAAGGTGAGCAGTGACTCCCCCAGCATCACCTGGTTTCCTGCGTGGCTGGCCTGGAGCATGTTTGTCACATCAGCAGTGTTCTCAAATGTGTACTTACTTCCAGCAACGGTAAAGTCTAACACGGTGATATTTCCAGCAGCCCAAATTCCATTGGTAGTTATGTAAGTCCTATCTCTGAGCCAGCAAGAAAGTGGGTGTGAGAGGTTCCAGTGTCCTCGCAGGAGCCAACGGGGCTTGCTTCTGGAAAAGATGTGTTCCACCCACTGAAAGAGGTAGAAGATAGAGGAGATTGTAGTTATGCCAAAGGTCTACCCATCACCCTAAGAAATTGTTTTGAGAGTCAGAGAAAACCCCCCTCTCTGCACCAGCCGTGCCCACATTCCACCTCTGATTTGTGACCACTCCAGGGGTGTGGCTGCCACTGGATGGTTCCTACTTCTGTAACATGGAACTATGTCTCTGTGGCAGCCCTCCACGTCCTTCTGCTTTGGCCCCATCTGTGGGCAGAAATGTCCTTCACGTCATCACAGAAAGATAACTATTTTTTGTTAATAAGATCCTCTCTGCACTTAGAAAACATGATGACTCTCCACGCCCTGTTGCAGCCCTGATCCCCATCCCACGTCCAGCCTGCGTGACTGAGCCCAGGTCCTCCTGATGGGCTTGCAGTGCAATTGGGAACAGCTGAGCCTCTTCCCTTCCCGAGAGGGTGTGCGTTCTTGCACCTGCACACATGTTGGGTCCTCTGTCTCCGCACGTCTCTTTTCTAACTCTCTGCCTAGGGAGCAGTGTTTAGAAGCACTTTTCTTCCTCTCCAAACATTTCCTAACTTCTCTGGGATGGGCTGTGACTGAAGTGTCCCAGACAGAACACGCCCCTCTGGTGACAGCATGGCTCCCCTGAGTGGAGGGCAGGATGCCCGCATCTGAGCAGTGCCTTCCTTTTCCTGGAGAACCTGACCACCTGCTCCCGTGTGATATTGGCACAACCCTTTGCACTTTTCTAGTCACGCTCCTCTAAGGGAGACTTGTCATAATGATTCTGAGGCCAGAAGGCTCAACAAATGAACTTCAACTTCTTTTCGTTTTTTTTTACTCCTTTATGTTTTCTTTTCCTTTTTTAACTGTTTATTTTATATTGAAGTATAGTTGATTAACAATGTTGTGTTAGCTTCAGGTGTACAGCAAAGTGATTCAGTTATACATATAGATGTATCTCTTCTTTTTCAAATTCTTTTCCCATTTAGGTTATTACAGAATATTGAGCAGAGTTCCCTGCGCTATACAGTTGGTCCTTGTTGGTTATCCATTTTAAATATAGCCGTGTGTACATATCAGTTCCAGACTCCCAGGCTATCCCTCCCCCCACCCCACCCTTCCCTCCTGGTAACCGTAAATTCTTTTTCTAAGTCTGTGAGTCTGTTTCTGCTTTATAAATAAATTCATTTGTATCATTTTTTTTAGATTCTACATATAAGTGGTATCATACAATATTTCTCTTTCTCTGTCTGACTTACTTCACTCAGTATGACAGTCTCTAGGTCCATCCACATTGCTGCAAATGGCATTATTTCATTCTTTTTAATGGCTGCATAATATTCCATTGTATACACGTACCACATCTTCTTTATCCATTCATCTGTCAGTGGACACTTAGGTTGCTTCCACATCCTGGCTATTGTAAATAGTGCTGCAATGAACGTTGGGGTGCATGAATTATGACTTCTTGGTTTGTTTATCTCAACCCTCCCCCCAACCCTCTGGGCAAGCCTGCTCCCTGATAGCCGTGGACACTCCAGCAAACAGGGGTGAGCTTCTCCCCAGTCCCTGGCACTTTCCCAGCTCCTGCCAACTGTGGATGACCCCTTCTAGGTCTGAATGTCACCCTCCCCTGCCTGGAGGAGTCTACCTGCCCCCGGAAGCCTCTGGCATATGGCACCCATCCAGGATGCTGAGCTTTCCCACTGGGACATGATCACTCCCGTGTCTGAATTCCCTTGCCAGTTTTCTGTACATTTATTAAGGCCCTTAGACAGTCACGTCTGCTTTGCCGTATAGTTGTGGTTACAAATAGTTAATGAGACTTAATGCAGTCCGGGTCGTAACCAGACTAGACCCTGGGCTAAGTGCCTTACATACCTTAGCTCATGTTACCTCCAGGGTCACTCTGTGAGGCATGAACTAATATATCCTCGTGTTACAGGCGAGGAAGCTGAGGCCTGGTGAGTTAGTGGGTGGTGGGGCCTGACTCCCACGCTCACTCCGTCTCACCGCCCCCCTGGTCTGAACCTGCCGTGAGTTCAGAGTATGCGGAACTTGGCACGTTGAGTATGTGTCCTCAAAGTGCCCAGTCCTGCCTGTAGGGGACATTAATAAATGCTTATGACACAAATACAGACCTCATTTCTGTTTGGGGACCTGAGTAGCATTTGCCATTAGGTTAAGCTGTGGGGTAGATCTTCCTGGGAGCCGTGCAGGGGCCATCACTGTGGACTTTGTCATTCAAAGAGAGACCTAGCTCGTGAAGCACTTGTTCATTTGTTGTGTGTTTTTTTGTTTGTCAGGCACCCAGGCGTGGCCTGCATCTAAGCTTTTATGACCATTATTGCCACATGCATGTCTGAATGTACTTGCGTTGTGTACCCCTGGTTCTGTTCCGAAGGCTTCCTTTAGACCACAGAGTCATGACCTGGGTGACCGGGGAGGCCCATGGCCACATTCTGTTCATGCACGTTTTCAGTGTGAGTGGAATCCAGGTTTCCCACTTGGGACCCGGTTCCCAAGCTGAGGAGCGTACCGTTTCCTTGTCCTCATCGCGGTCACGGCTCCCTCCTTCGAGATGTTCATTAGCTAAACAGATTCGTTCCTTGCAGCATAGATTTATAACCTGGGAAACTTGGGGAAATTTCCATGCAGGATATTGTGGCGATGGTTAAGAAGATTTGGGTGCATCGCTTAAGAACAAATATTATGCAGCCAACATATGATGAATGCTTTGTTTATGAAGAGCTTCTAGTAGCATGAGGAAATGCTTAACGTTAAGAAAAATGAGAGTGCAAAATTTTACATAAAGCATAATCTCAGAGATGTAGGAAGAAGTACAAGGGAACAGACCACAGGAAAGATGCTGAAATGTCCTCTGCCCAGAACTGGGCCTCTCCGGCCTCCACAGGCCGATCCTGCATGAGCCCATGCCTAAGACCTGTCCTCATTTGAGGGAGGAGAAAGGTAACCAGCCTGGGACCGAGGGACATGGACCGTCCATCTGTCTGTCCCCTGCCTTGTGCTCACTTATATCATGCCCTGCAAAAGTAAGAATATTATTAACTCCTGTTAGCAATGCAATCTGACTTTACCTGTACTCAGTTCCTTTTCAACTATCTTTCCACCTAGAGCTGATATAAGTGAAAATAAAAACTAGGAAAGTTCACATCTGTGTCTATTCCCAAAGTTTAAAAGCAAAAATAAAACAAAAAATCTTTTTCTTTATTTTGGTCTCTTTGCTATTTCAAATTATTTCCTCCTCTGCTCTGGGACATTGATATAGAGAATTAAAAGTTGACGATTTCCTCTTTTCCTGGAAAATATTCGAATGACTCTTTTTGATAACATGTCTGATTGTGTGTCTCAAGCACAGCCAATTTTTTATGAACATGCAGGGAATTATAACAGCGCTACACTTGTGAAGTGGAATATAATAGCACTATTCATGAAAAGGGAGGAATTCCGAGGAAATGGAGAGTGAATATCAAAATGAAGTTGAACAGTAGGTTTTTATAGGCTCCTTAAAAAACACATGCATGTTGGAGGACGGCAGAGGAAGCTGTGCTGCCCAGAGCCGCCCTTGGTCGAGGCCCGTCCTGCATTTTATTCCTGAGCCCTGCAGCGAGCCAGCTCAGGGCTGGAGTGGAGTAAAGGGCTAAACACACACTTGGTCCCTTTACTGGGGAAAATGGGTCCCACTTCATCCACATCAGGTTTTGCTGGAGGAATACAGGAGAGGGGCCTGGATGTCACCAGGCAGCGTCACATCTGCAAACAGCTTGTTGGGAGCTTCCTTCCTGAGGATGTTTGAACATTTTATACACAGAGCCTCCACCCCAAGGACCATCTGAAACGTCAGTGTCTCAACACACAAAGCCCCTGGAAGCCTCCCGAGATGGCAGTTCATCTCCTGCTTCTTCTGAGCGTTTACGGGGACGCACCAGCTCCCAGGTAGCACAGAGATGCCTCTTCTGCTCCAGGGCACACTCACACTGGTGCCCGTGTGAGTTACAGCACAAGTTCCCAGGTGTTGCTATGAAGACCAGTGCTGGGCAGCGATGAAGTTTCAATGGGCCGAGGAGAGATCAGGGGAAGGATGAGAAAAGAGGTTAGATTTGTCCGCGTATGTATGGGACACGCACTCCATGGTTATAATATTTTGCATACATAGATGTATAACATTTGCTCACTACTCCTACATAGGTAAGTTTCTGATGCGGTGGCGATGCAGCCCTGTGGTAATGAGTCTGTAGTTCTGGAGTGGGACGTGGGCACTGGAACTTTTAAAAGCACCCAAGATGACGCAAGTAACCAGAAACCACAGGTCTGGTGAAGAAGATGCTGTGCTCTGCTATTTGGAATCATAAAAATAAGCTTTAAAATAGGTTGTCCCAACCAAAAATACCTAGTGATGGCCCACAGCTAATGGGCAGCAGAGAGACAGGCCTAAACAGTGGTCCAGCTGCACCTGCCCTGGCCAGGAGGGAGCTGGTCCCAGGCCCAGGACGACAGGCCAGCGGGCGGGGCTCCAGGCCAGGGATCGGAAGTGGAATTGGATCAGAGGTCAGAAGGGAAACCGCTCGTGGCAGGTCAAGGCGGGTTGCCTTGGAACTCCCTTGGCCAGGCCCTGAGTCACAGCCTGTGCTTTTGAAGGCCTGGGCATGGACGTCCGGCACTGGGCCTCACCCTAGTGATCGTAAAGCTCCCCCTCTGTGTGGCTGACCACAGTGGCCCTCCAGGACCGACACTGGTGCTGGTGAGAACTGGAAGTGCTTGTGCTTCAGAAGGTACCGTGCTGTGTGTGCTGCATTCCCAGGACGTTTTTCGGAACAGCTTAGGGTAGAGCAAACACTTCAGCTGTTAAAAATACAGCACTGTCGCGGAGCAGCTGGGCCTGTGGGCCATGGCCGCTGAGCCTGCGCGTCCGGAGCCTGTGCTCCGCGACAGGAGAGGCCACAGTGGTGAGAGGCCCGCGTACGGAAAAAAAAAAAAAAAAAATACAGCACTGCTATTTGTGAAGATTAAATGTAGCCCACTCGATGAAAATGCTTTGAAAGTAAAGAGCATGATACCAACAGCTTGAAGTTACCATTCTTGTTGTCGCCTTGCTGATTAATGAGGCTGGTGGCATGACTTTACAGAACTCTAGAACCACAAGCAAAATTTTTCCAAGTGGGCCGTCTATCACTGTAGGGGCTGTTTATTGCTAAATTATATCCTAAGCCAATTTTTAAAATTTATTTTTATTGAAATATAGTTAATTTACAATGTTGTGTTAGTTTCAAGTGTACAGCAAAGTAATTCAGTTTTATATATATATATATATATATATATATATATATATATATATATATATATCTGTTCTTTTTCAGATTCTTTTCCATTATAGGTTATGGCAAGATATTGAGTATAGTTCCCTGTGCTAAACTGATTTTTAAGTTAGATTCTTTTTCATGAATGCTTACTGAGTCAATTTTATGGGCATTTTATAGGCTTTTCATTAGTTGACTTTAATAATTAGAGAACAAGAATCTTCCATAACGTAAGGGAGGAAAGAATACTCAGGCAGTGAAGGCTGGACAGTTAGTCCACAGGAAAAACTCAAGCTGAGGCTCTTAGGAAGGCACCGATGGGAATCTGTTACCATGAGCTAGTCAAGAGGGCAAAAACGAAATGAAAAACAGATGGGAGGGGGTATGTGTGTGTATGAGAGAGAGAAAGGGTACATTACTAAGGGCACAGTGACTGAGACAGGTTGCTAATATTCTAAAACTAAGAGGAAAGACATAGTAAAGGTATGTGAGTTGGTAGAACTTTCCCTGAAGAGGATGAAAGCCCGACCCTGTGAGTCCTGCCAGAGCAGGGAGGGACCCAGCCGATGGAAACAATGAGCCTCTGCTGAGAAGCTAAAAGTGGGATCCAGGGGATCATTCATCTGAAAGATGAGGGGGAAAATGCAGAGTAGCCAGGGAAATCCACACACTTTGCGAGCCTGGAAGGGTGATTTGCTTTCCTGAATTGCTAGCCTGAGCTTTGCAAGAGGAAGAAAGCCTTGAGTTTGCTGTCCCCTAAAGACAGGCACTAAGAAAACGTCTGGGGCCACCCCTCCTCCCCAGGGCTGGCCCAACCAGCCCCGAACTCCTGGCTGCAGCTCTAGCTGGGAGATCACGTCGTGTGTTGAATAAGAAGCTGGGTTTTTTGTTTGGGGCTTTGTTTTGTTTTTTTAAATATCTGCAGGACAGCTTTTGGAAGAGCGTATGCCCCATAAAAGGAAGCAAATGGTGCTCTTGGATCCTCATCCGTGAGTCGTGGTTGGCAGCCACGCATCTGCCCACAGCACTGCCGGCCAGCCCTGCACCACTCCTTCCCCGAGATCGTGGGGCGGGGAGGGGGCGGGGCGATGGGGCACTAATTTCACATGTTTTTCCTGTTACTGTCTTGTAAGAACACAGAGGGAGCTCAGAGAGACTTCAGTTACTTGTTTTTAAATGAGTCGGAGAGTTGGGATTTTTTTTCTACTTTCAGGCAGAAAATCACAGTTTATGGAAAACAGAACCCAATTCAATCACTGAAGGAGGCTGGGGGAGACCCAGCATGTTATCACGATGAGCGGATGAGAGTTCCAGATGCGGGGGAATCAGAATGCATCCAAGTGCTCTGGGGTTTTTCCTATTGCTCTTGAATCTTGGGCAAGTCACCTAGCATCTCTGGAGCACCCAGTTTGCTCATGAGAAATGGGGTTAGAGCTGGGGTTCTCCTGCATCTGAAGCCTGGCCAGGTCAGTCTTAAACCCGTTAGCTACTTCCAGCCCCGCCTCTGGGGATGCTCATCAACCTGCAGTCTTTACCAACATCACATCCTCTTCCTCTATTAGACTAAGACATAACAAAAAAAGCAGTCAAATGTAGGTCTTCACTAAGAAAAAGCTGGGACTCCCTAGAATTAATTATCTTGTCGGTCGTTTCCAGTTACAAAAATCTGACGTTTGAGCTTGGCATGCCCAGTGCCTGGCATAGTCCTGGCACCGTACCAGGCGATCCATGGACTTGGTGGGAGGAAAAATCACTGAAGGAACCGGGGTGGAGGTGCCTCGATGCTGCTTTGCTGCACACTCAAAGCAGTGACAGTCTGGAGCATTTCAGAAGCATTGCAGACCTGGAACATCGACACAGCATGAAGCTGGCTGAGCTAATAACACATCAGATTTCTTTGCTTTGGCGGAAACTCTCCTGACCCGGTATAGAAGAGCAGCGCTATTTACCCTGATTGGACAAAGGTCCATCTTGGCTGTTTATGGGACCATAGGCATGGCTTGAGTCCTTGAGGGTGGGTAAAAGGGGGAGTGGGTGATAAATGGCTCCCTGGTTTAAAGCCTGAGAACCTTGGGTCCAGTGGTCACCCAGAGCCAGAGGCAGCCTCACCTAAGGACATAATTCCATAGGGCCACAAATCAACCAGCAATTCTCCTGTAAGTTGACTTCTTAATCTAGCAAATCAACCGTCTCCAAGGACTTTTCATCCTAAGAAAGTAAAAGGAAAAAGAAGGACAAAGGGGAAGGACCAAAAGACTCGAGGATGCTGGTGATGTAAGAAGAAAAATGCCGGGGCTCCTCTCGCGAGATTCAGGTTTGGCACCTCCCACCAACCCTGATCTTGGCGTCTTGTCTCAGTTCCTGGGGCGGCATCTTCTGAAGAGTGGTCCTCCCGGCCCAGAACCCCAGAAGTCCAGTCCTCCAGGCCGATTCCAGGAGAAAGCAGAGTACTCTTGTAATTCATGAAGACATTTTGAGGTATGAAGAATTATAAATGGACAGGGAATATTTAAAACGTTTCAAGGCCACTCTGTCCCTGACTGTTCCCTGATCTCACAGCAAACTCCACCTTCTGCTGCTCCGGTCTGATGGGTATGCACACAAGCCCTGATGGTCTTCAGGCCTTTCTCCTGCTGTTTTTGCTAAGTGACCCCAGAGACACCACTGGCTGGGATTTCAAAGAACTGCCTCCCGTCCTGAATCTATTAGGGTGTTTATGGGTTGCAACCAAGGAGAGGAGAAGTATGGTCTATTAAGGGCAAAGACTCCAGGGAACTGGGAGGAAAAGTGCTGGCCTTGGCATCGGTGCCTGACTGTATGGTATGTACAGGAGCTGGCACTCCTGGAAGGAGTTTCCTCCCAAGGGCAAAAGGGAGCTCTGAATCATGACGCGGTCGGGAAAGAAGCACAACTGTTCCACTTCACATGTCTTTGTGCAGGGGAAAAATGGCCGGCGTTGCCTTGGAGCCAGACTCCTAGGTACCAAGGTGTCTAAGCCACCAATTCATGGAGTGACCACAGTGACCAGCACTGTTGCACGCTTGCCCCCCAAAGCTCTGTCCTGCTTTCCATCTATAAGCCTTCTCCATCTTTAAATCCATCGGGAAATCTATCAGCTGGGTAGCTAATCCTTAGATATGTGAGAGTGGGACTGACTCCAAAGAACCCCAGGTTATTAGAAGGACAGCTCACCCTGGCATTTGGAAAGGACTGGAAACATGCTTTAAATCAGGCAGGCAGGTGCATTTAAACAGTGCAGATAAGCAAGCAAAATTCAAGGTAAGACACAGTAATTCGGGAAGAATGATTTGCCCATTTGTGCCCACGTACTCCCGTGCAATATGAAAATCCAGTTATAGCAGGTATTGTGTGATTAAGTGTTTATTGGTAAGAACTGGTGAACTCCTAGTCTCCCAAGGGCAGGGGGCCTACCTGTTCCCCTCCGGACCCCTGGTACTCAGCAAGCATGACGGTACTCAGCGAGCATGACAGGCTGTAGGCTCTCAAAGGTGTTTCCAGAAGACACTCGGTGGTGTCCGTCTGTTGATGAGAACAGCTCAGCAGTCTCCTGTCCCAGGAGCAGAGTGAGGGTTGTAGGTCTGTGTGGTGGCAGACAGGCTCTAGGTCACCAGACCCGACTGCCGTGTCAGTGTGGGCGCCCTCCTCCCCCGCCGGGGGGTGCTTGGACTTTCCCAGCCTCTCCTCATCTCCAGGTCTGTCCTATTGCCATAGTACCGACGTTTCCTGGCTTTTGTTGTGCCGTGGCCCCCACTCTGTTTTGAAAGGACAGGAGCATAATAAAAACGGATACGAAAGAAGGGCCAGATGACATCACTGAGAATATTTGAGGAAGTCCACTCTTTTGGATATTTATAATCTCAGCATGTTAGTTGTTTGTAATATGATAAGAGCACTTTTGATACATGGGGGGAATTACAGGCCTTGTGGCTCAGACAATATTCATGAATTTTTATCTTGGGCTCATAGTGATGGAAAGAGAATAGGAGGTCTTGGCTTGAGTCCCAGATGACCTTGACTCGCTGGTTGACCTTGGGTACAACTTTGAGCGTCATGGAGCGGCTTAAATTGTGCCTATGCCAGCTATTCATTGAATTAAAAAAAGAAGAATTCCATTATTAAAGATGAGTTAGCGTAGCAAATTCTCCCTCTCAAAAATCTTAACTCAGAAATTGATAGTACATGGAAATAAAAATTAAAATATCTCCTATCCAAGGTTAATCCCATGAGCTCTGTGTAGATTCAGCCTTCTATGCTTGCTTTTAGAATGAAAATCTTAAAGCATTCAAATGTCCCCGTGAACAACCATCTCCCAAAGCGGTGAAAATGTTGCCACTTACAGAATCCCTGGATCTGAACTGTGAGTGTGGAGATGGGCCGGTATCTTCCTTCCGTGGGTGAAACAAAGCAAAGGTTAAAGACGTGAAGAGTACAGCCTTCCTACCACATGCCAGGCACTGTGCTAAGCTCATCCCGTTTCCCCCCGACAGCAACCCCACAAGGTAGGGGTGGTAGATTCTACCCATTTTGCAGATGAGGAGACCGCGGGACACATGGGATAGGATGATTCTCAAGGCCACAGGACCTCCCTCCAGACAGGGCACCCCTGAGAGTACGTACGTATGTACTATCCATGTACCTACGTCACAGTGGACATTGCATACCTGCCTGAAGCCCAGGAAACAGAGTCAGGGCACTTTGGAGGCCTGGGAAGACCCCATCCTCTTGCAGACACCCCAAGTTCAGGATAAGAAGCCTAGATTAACTGTTTCATGCATCAGTGTGACAGAACTGGCTTCCAGTCCTTAAAATGTGTGCATGCTAATTCTGAATTAGCCTTACCTAATTTGGAAGGCTGCTCCAAAACTTGGTCTGAACCGAGTCCAGGGAGATTTACCGTTTGGTGGGTCGATATTGCAGTTACTGTCATATGTGGTCGCTGATCGCAGCACAGAACCGTGAGAATAAAAAGCCCAACAGCTGCTGGGGAGCAAAGAGAAGCATGGGGCTGAAAATTCCCTCTTGGAATATCCAAGCAAACAAATACCCAAGTGGATAATCTGCACACAAATAACAGCGCTGCCTGCACCAAGCAGGACTCTCAGACAGAGCTGCCAGCCCCAGGAATGTGGTTCTGCTGTGACCTAGAGATTTTATTCACAGACCTGCCGATGCAAAGAGAAACCTAAGCTCACAGCGAAGGAATCCTGTCTCGCTGCTAATATGCAAAGGCATGTCACATGGCTTCTGGAAGCTGCCAGGTGTGGTTACCTTGGCTGGATACATATAGGAGAATGAGTGAGGCAGAAATTCAGAAACTCTACCCCAGAAGCCAGGCCAGCAGGTGTGTAGAGTGGCTGTGATTTTAGAGTGGGCTCTCCACTGGCTCAGAGCTCCGTGACTTTGATCCAGGGAATCATCAAGTTTGCGAAGATGAAGCCGCTCAGATGTAGATGTGAGCCTGCCCAGGCAGACTGCTGGTATGCCTCGCAGAACAGCGCGAACCCACACCTGCCTTGCCTGGACCAGTCCCAGCCAACCAGAACGGAAATCTGATTGTATTCTGAAAAAGCATTGCTAAGTCTCTTTCCTTCCGTTCTTCTCAGGCTTCCCCCAACAAATTGGTCATGGAGGGAGGGGTTTGGACAGAGCTCTTAGGCTGGGCATAAATAGCCTCAAGAGACGTAGCCACTTCATTTCTTCAGAACAATGTTAAATATTCATTTCAGACTCATAGCCAACTCTCACAGCATAGACATTTTTATTCATTGCCAGAGACACCAAGAACTGACAGGCTGTGTAAATAAAGCTCAGAGCAGGTAGTGTGTGATGGAACGCCTGCATTAAATGATGTTTTGCTAGACTGTCTCTCATCGCGGGGGAGGGCACAAAAAGAATTGTTCATAAATACTTAGCGCATTTACTCTAAGTATAACATGTGAGACTCTTTACTGTGTGTGCACAGAATTCTCACCTCCAGCTATAATTACATGGGTGGTCTCTTAAAAGCTCCTGATGAGATGTTTTCCTCACCTTTGAGACAGAACTCTATCCCTACGGCTGTAAAAATGACTGAATGGCATTAGCCTTCGTCAAAAATAGTCGTTTTTTCTTTCCAGTCGCTCTGCGCGGCAGGCAGGGTCTCAGTTCCCCGACCAGGGATGGAACCCAGGCCCCCTGCCGTGGAAGCGCGGAGTCTCAACCGCTGGACTGCGGTTTGGAAGTCCCCAAAATTGTCTTCAGCGTGGCCGGTTCTCCTCTTATTGATCGGATGAGAACACTGACACCTGGATGGGCAGCGAGAAGGAGAATTTTGCAGTCGGGTCTGTTTAGTTACCTGCATTTTCTCTAACTCACACCTGCGGGTGGACAGTTGCTGATAAACAGGAGGATGATGTCCGGGGAGTCAGGTCGGTTGGGACAGGTTGTGTGCACAGTGGGTTATGTGCGTATCGGGTAACAGAGTAGCTGGAGACGCCCGGATGAGCCCAGATGCACAGCCAGCTGCTGGAGAATTCAGCTCCCGCCACGATGCCCAGGTGCCCCACCTCCTCTCTCTCCTGACTCAGCACCCCACCCCGTCCCTAGCCCAGCCCATTGCCTGGTCCTTCCCAATCTGTGCCCACGTGGCCCCTGTTCTCTCTACTGAGCAGTCTCACCACTTCCTGACACCCCCTTCCATCAAATCACTGCCCGCACTGCTCTGTAAGGTAAAGCGCTGCGTTTACTGTAGTGTTTCTTTGCTGATCGTGAACATGACACGTCTATTCAACCGTGCTCTGCCTTTTACTGCGATTACGGCTGATAGTACCCTGGTCCTGAGCTGCCAGGTCTGCCTTTGACACTGGCTTTCTCGTACTGCCTGTTGGCTTCGGGTGGCATTTGGTAGGATGTGAGCATTTTTCAGACCTGGTCACCTATTATGTTGCAGCAGAAAAGGCTGGTACTTACAAAGAATGAGCAGGGCCGAGATGTGAGATCAACACAAGCTTGGCTTCCTGTGCCCGAGGGCGAGTGGCTGGTGTGTCTCAGTGTTTGAGGGCACGGGTCTCAGCTCTGCAGATGGGGAGACGAAGGCAGGAGGGCGAACATTCCAGGCCAGAGGCATGGCTTGCACAAAGGCACGTTCTCGGAAGGATGGAGACCCAGAGGTGTTCACGCTCACACGGTTAAAATCCTCGACGTTCCACCACTGCATGAAAATGTTTTGTTAAGCGCTCGGCTGGAGTTGAAGGTGGAAGGAACGGAGGATGGAAAGGAGCAGAACTCCCCTTGGCGGGTCTCAGGAGAAGCAAAGCTGGTCCAGGGAAGGGCGAGCGTGTAGGGACCAGAGGATGTGTAGACACAGAGTGGGCTGTGTCTTGTGGACGGAGCATGAGGTGGGCTCTAAACTAAAGGGTAACAGCAGAAGCACGCAAGTCCCCAGCCTGCCCGATGCTGTGGTCTGAATGTTTGTGCCCCCCGCCAAATCCTAACCCCAAGGTGATGGTTTTAGGAGGTGGGGCCTTTGGGAGGTGATGAGGGCATGAGGGCGGAGCCCCCATGATGGAGATGGACATCCTTGCAATAGAGGCCCACAGAGCTGTCTGCCACGTGAGGACATAGCAAGAAGATGCTCTTGGTACAAAAGCAGGAGGCAGGCCCTCACCAGACACCGAATCTTGCCTTGATCTTGGACTTCCAGCCTCCAGAACTGTGAGAAATACATTTCTGCTGTTTAGAAGCCACCCAGCCTGGTGTTTTATTATAGCTTCCTGGATGGACTAAGACGCTGGGCATTAGTGATTAACAAAAACAGGAATGGTGACCGTCTGTATTAAGGATGAAGAAGTCAAGGACGGAGGGAGGGTGACCCAGAAACTGGTCTACCGACAGATCCACCAGAGAAGCCCCAACAGCAGTCGAACGATTTCAGATAGAAGCATCGTTCCCTCTGGGCTGCGCGTGTGCGTGCTTGTGTGTGCACACGCTCAGGTGCGCCAGCTACTGCAAGGTGGCCAGCGTGCACACTGGTTCTCAAACTACGCACACCTGTGGCAGCTTCACGGAGGCATCAGGAAGAGGGGCTTTGGCGATGCGCGACCAAATGCCTGAGGCACACCCAGCCTGCCTGGGTCATTGGTCATTGGTAAGACTGGCAGCGCCCCGGCCATCATGACCACGGTGCCGGTGGCACAGTGCCAGAGGGCAGTTAAAGGAAACCAAGAGTGGGATGGGTAGTGAGGGGCTTTCGTGGAGGCCTGAATGAGCTGTTTCAAATAATGGACGAGAAATAGAACTGGTTCTCACGTGAGACTTTGAGACTGGTTCATTCGTAAGTCAACATCTAGGGAAGCCCAGACACGAAGAGGTTCAAGATCAACTTTTGGAGTCAAGGGACTAAGCCCTGGTTCAAAATAGATGTCAGCCATAGATTCATAAACATCTCTACATTTCAAGGAAAATAAATCAGACGTCTTAGGAGCTGAGACCGTGGCTGCCTTGAATATTATGAGAGGCAGCAGATAATGTGCTGGTGACAACTTCTAGAACGTATTCAATAGATAGGGATTAGAAGGAAAAGGGGACCGGAATGCAAATGATCTGGCTGTTAGGTGATGGGAAGAAATACCTTAAAGTGGAGGAAACTGTGCTTCAGACGGGACGTCCTTTGTGCTTCACGATAGGATTACCTGCGTTTCCAGGCGTCGTCTCTTGTCTCTGTACTGACTCGTAAGGTCGCCTGTCGAGTCCACTGCCCAGCTGGCCCCCACCCATATGGTCCCTGGTTCCTGACAACAGCTGCATGCCCGTGTCCCGTGTCCCTGGCTCTTTGCTGTGTACGTCTCAAGTTTCTGGACCACATGAGGCATCTCCACATCTCCACCAGCCCCTGATGGAGGAACAGCAGTGATGCCTGGGATCACGTCAGGTGAAGGCCCTGTGGCCCCGAGGAAGGATGCTGTGAAGGAAGAGGGAGGGATGCTTCTGGATGGAGTGTGCGTCACCTGCGCTCAGAGCACGCGTGACCAGTGTCGGCACCGGCACTGGCTCCCACCTGGCCGGATCGCCCGGCAGGCCTCCCTCCCTTCCTCGCTGGGGGACACACTGGCGTCCTGCATTCTGTCTCAGGACGGGAGGAGAGGGCCCAGGCGGAGGGTGTGTGACAGGGGACGCCACCCCCCTCCCTAACTCAGCCAGGTGGTCCCCTTGCCTTCATCTGCAGGTGGGCCCACCCACACTCTGAGATCATTCTAGCCCTGGGCAAGGTATTTCTAAGGAAGCGTTGGCTGATACAGCCTGGCTGAGCTTCCGCTCCCATTCCTGTGTCTGAGGCTCTGTGCCAGCAGCCAGGCCAAGCCTCGTCCTCGTGACCCTCAGATGTAAATGGTGCCAGAGGCTTCACGACAGACGCCACTGAATTCTCGCCCCACGCCTGGGCGGGGTCACAGTTGTCCTCATGTTGTGCAAAGGGCAGTGCGCTTCAGCAGTTAGGTCATCTCTCTGCCTAGACTCTGCCTTTTGCCGTCTTCTGATGCTCCTGGTCTGTCCGTTCCTACTTCCCAACTTCACACACACCCGGCAGCCCTGCCTGGGTGCATCCTCACCATGGAGTGTAGCAGCTCGAATGCGGGCTGTCATTGGCCTGCTCTCAATGTCATGAGCGTAACTGGTATAATTGGGGAGCGTGTTCTGACCTCTCCGTCCTGTCCGGCTCCTGAGATATTGGGGTTTCTTTCCGTTATCCCCGCCGGTCAGCACCCAAGCCCCAGCATTAAAGTACGGCTGCCTCTGCTGTCTTGTCAACAGCAAGCTCTATTTGGAGAACACGCCTTGTCTTTGAGCAGCCTGGGAAGAAAGAGGAGGTGAAGAAGTTGGCCATAGGCTCATAAGAATGTGTGAGTGCGCAAGTATGGGTAGGAGAGCACGTGGCTCATTTCTGTGACTCAGCTGAGGGCCCCGAATGCAACGCCTCCCAGTCCTGTCTGCCGGGAGGAGCGGTGCCATCGCAGGTGCTCACTCACCTGGGTGAGGGTCACTGAGCGCCTGTGGGACCTGACGACTCCAACCTAAAAGACCCGTGGCCCTTCGTCTCCCCTTGCACGACTCATCCTGTCTGGTTCCCGGTTGCCATCCGCCCCTCCTTTCTTCCCCCAACGCCCAGCCCCAGGAGGACAGATCTCACTGCAGATCTGTCAGAGATCAGAGCACGTGGTCAGAGTCCACTGGGGCTGTTCACCGAAATGGGGGACCGTTTTGTCCATCAGTTATTCCACTGCCTTTAGCTAGGGACAGTCTGAGGACCATTCTAGAATCAACGCATCTATTTTGGGTGCCCTTGAAACGTTAAACAAAGGCAACCAAATTGACTGGATTTCCCACCCAGTTTATTGGGGAGAAGGGTTTTGTTCTGTGTGGAGTGGCTGTGATCTGCACTTCCTCTGCCATATACCCTGTCTTGCTCATACTATGTTGGAATGATTTCCTTAATTTCTAAAGCTGCATGTACGGAAATGGCTTATATTTCCTGTTTTGATAAACTAATAGAACTTTACTGGGAACCTTGTTCCCAAGTTGGCTTTCTCTTTGTTGGCCTCTTTTTAGATTAAAAGGATAATTTTAGAAAGTCCAGCTAGCCTGGAGTTGTGACAGACACTTGTATAAATTTTTTTTACCTAAAATAGGAAGGATGATTACTTTTTTTACAAAAAGGAATGTCTGTCTTTTATGTCAGTCAGAATGGGTTATTCAATAGCCCTCCGTACAGGAAGCTCGGGTTGGATGCTGGGGACAATCCAATGGTAAAATATCTGTAAATTCCCTCCAGATTTGCTCTTTTTGGCTGGAGGTATGTTGGCTTAAAAGGCTTTCTTGGACAAGACGTTTCTTGGAACATGTGGAGGACAAAATATTCTTTCTTTGGGGACAAATGAGTTTTGTTCTTGCATCTTCATGTAAATTTGATTAACACGCGTTTCTTCTGTGCAAGTTGAGAACAATGGTGAGCATTTTCTCTTTCATTTATGTGTATTGTATCAACTTTAAAGAGATTCACATCTGCAGAAAGCTGGGCATACATCGGTGGATTTGTTCTCTTAATATACGTGCATGGTTCACACTGGTAGTTAAGAAAGAGCTAGTCTTAAAGAGCCTAAGTCATTTGTGTGTATTATTTTCTGGCATCCAAGTGGTTGTTTAAACCTATTTTTAAATGTCCTAAGTATCTGACATGGGGAGAAGTGGCAGTGAGCAGTTCTCTCTGTGTTTGGAAGCGGGGCCCCTGCTCCCCAGACACCTGCACGGGGCACCCACTTTTCACCGCCGAGGAAATGCTTTTCGTCTGTGCCCGCTGCTGCACCATCCCTGATGAAGGCCATGTGACACCGGCCCCTCCTGATGCCAGCAGATTTGTCAAAGAGGATGCAGGACAGCAGTCAGTGGGACCGGGCGCTCCCTTAATCCTGCAGCCGCTACCCGTGATCCCTACTGCGGCTCTTCCCTGAATTCCAGTGAGAAATGGCAGAGCAGTCTCTGCAGGCAGCCAGAGAGCCAGTGACCCAGGGCGGAAAGCCTCTCCTTGAATCTGATAGATGCCTGGTTCAGGAAGCTAGAACCTGGCTTTGCTTAGAACATTCCATGACTTTTGTTCTCCCAGAGAAGAAAGACTCCCCGGGGAATCTAGACCGTGCATCTAGGGTGATTTGGATGCCTCTAGGATGAACTAAAGCCCATGCAAATAGATGTATTTTTAAATCATTCTATGAGGTATCGCCTCACACCAGTCAGAATGGCCATCATCAAAAAATCTAGAAACAATAAATGCTGGGGTGGGTGTGGAGAAAAGGGAACCCTCTTGCACTGTTGGTGGGAGTGTAAATTGATACAGCCACTATGGAGAACAGTATGGAGGTTCCTTAAAAAACTAAAAATAGAACTACCATATGACCCAGCAATCCCACCACTGGGCATATACCCTGAGAAAACCATAATTCAAAAAAAGTCATGCACCACAATGTTCATTGCAGCTCTATTTACAATAGCCAGGACATGGAACCAACCTAAATGTCCATCGACAGATGAATGGATAAAGAAGATGTGGCACATATATACAAAGGAATATTACTCAGCCATAAAAAGAAATGGAATTGAGTTATTTGCAGTGAGGTGGATGGACCTAGAGTCCGTCATACAGAGTGAAGTAAGTCAGAAAGAAAAACAAATACCGTATGCTAACGCATATATATGCAATCCAAAAAAAACGGTCCTGATGAACCTAGTGGCAGGACAGGAATAAAGATGCAGACGTAGAGAATGGACTTGAGGACACAGGGGGTTGGGAGGGGGAAGCTGGGGCGAAGTGAGAGAAGCATCAACATATATACACTACCAAATGTGAAACAGATAGCTAGTGGGAAGCAGCTGCATAGCACTGGGGGATCAGCTCGGTGCTTTGTGATGACCTAGATGGGTGGGATAGGGTGGGTGGGAGAGAGGCTTAAGAGGGAGGGGATATGGGGATATATGTGTGCATATGGCTGATTCACTTTGTTGTACAACAGAAACTAACACAGCATTGTGAAGCAATTATACCCCAATAAAGATGTATAAAAATTTTTTTTAAAGTTTAATGACGCCAGGATTCAGACAAGGCTCCAAAGAAAAGAATTCCCATATAGAAAGCTAACCAAAAAAATCTCTTGTTCAGACCTCTCCATGTTGCCCCTGGAAACCATCTGTTGCATTCCATTTGAGTAGAATATGATCCAAGCTTTCTAGAAAACGTATCTTATGGCCTTACATTGCCAATTGGCTCTTAAGCAATCCAGGCCATTTCCAATTCCTAGAATTTCTAATCAGCATAGCAATGCTGGCTACTAATTCAGGACAGGATAAAATTCAGCAAAAAAAAGTCTTAAAAGGATGCTTTGAATAAAGAAAAGAGAACCAAAATTTCTTGGCACTGCGATTTGATTAGAAGCTCAAACTGTGTCCTGGGTGCTCAGAGCCACCCTAATTGTGCCCCAGGTGGCAGGGGGCAAAGGATGTCAAGGGCTGGCACTTGTCTAGGATGAACATGCCTGGGTCCACATTAGGCAGGGACACAGTGACCCTGCAGGAAGTAGTACTTTCTTCCACTGAAGAGATGGCTCAGTGGTTTGCAGTTGCCTCATTGTCTAGAAGCAAGTTCCCCTTTCTCCATGCCAGCCCATTAGCCTAGCGCAGTGCTCCAGACTTCACGGGCTTACCTGGAAATCCTGCTAGAAAGCAGGTTCTGACCCGGAAAACCTGGGGCGGGGTCTGCAATCCTAACTAGCACCGAGGCGATGCTGATGCTGTGTCCACACAGCAGGCTGGGAGTAGCGAGGGTGTTGACGAAGCAGCAGCATGTCAGGCGCGGATGGATCACCTCTTTGACACTGTCTGAGCCCCCGCCTCTAATCAGTCAGCCTCCGTCCTCTCCCCATTCCCCTCCCACTCCACTCCTTCTTTGCCAATATGGGTTTTCTTCCTATTAATTGTTGCAAGGATTACCTACCCTTCATCTCTTCCAGGTGCAGCTCAGAGACGTTCCTGGTCTGCTGGGCTTCTTACGTTTATGCCACTTCTCTCTTACTTCCCAAAGCTTATAATTCACACTGAATTTTCAAAACTACTCCTATCAGCTCTGCAACACTTTCTGAGATGTCAGGAGCTTACAGTGATGTCGAAATTCACTGTCCCTTAACTCTACTCAATACTCTGTAATGACCTACATGGGAAAAGAATCTAAAGGAAAGTGGATATATGTATACGTATAACTGAATCACTGTGCTGTACACCTGAAACTAACACAACACTGTAAATCAACTCCACTCCAATAGAAGTTAATTTTTAAAGAATGGAAAATTTTGTAAAAAAAGAAATTCACGTCCTTCCCCTGTGTCCCAGCAGGCTAAATTCCTCTACCTTCCCTGGAAGGAGCGGATGAGGCCAGTGGGGCTGGTCTCTAGTCTGGTGCCAGGATGGGAGTGTCCTCCGTGATGCTCGTTCATCTGTGGACGGAAGCAGCGATTCATCCCCCTGGTCCCCCCCTTCCACAGTTTGGAAGTTAGATCCACGGACTGAAATGATCACGCATCTTGGTAGCAGCAGAGATGGTTCTTGGTTGAGAAGTAGGATTCGGGATGTCCCAGACCATGGGCTGTATGTCTTGGATGATAAATCAGCAATGAGTTGAAATTGAGTCCTGGCCCGGAAGCAACGTGGGTGCATCCTGAGGGTCATGAGAAGAGTGGGTTCCAATTCGCTCCAATCCTAGCTGCTCTGAGTCCTCGTGATAACGATGCTGGGCCTGAGGGCTGGCGGTTCCCCGTCTGTCCCCACGGTTCCAGCAGCAGAGGCCTTGGCTTACATGG
The DNA here is from genome assembly GCF_949752795.1 of Hyperoodon ampullatus. Classification (NCBI taxonomy): domain Eukaryota; kingdom Metazoa; phylum Chordata; class Mammalia; order Artiodactyla; family Ziphiidae; genus Hyperoodon; species Hyperoodon ampullatus. Next base: position 3,193,589 of record NC_136929.1, on the reverse strand, counting down.
CAGGAGGTCGGCCTCTCAGGGTGGGCACGTACGGAGGAGCGGGGCACAGCACAGCGCAGGAGAAAGGCCGGCGCTCAGCCCTCTCTGTCGCCAGGCGTGATTTAACATGTGGGGCTTTCTTCTCTCTTATTCACTCCGGACTACCCCCTTCTTTGTGGCACTTGCCATAATTGAACTGATGTAGGTTTCATTCTTGTCTGCTTGTTTACATGGTCTCTTCCCCACTTTGAACCCACGGCCAGCACCGTGCATCACCCGGAGTAAACACTGGAGAAGGAAGGAAGGGAGGGACGGAGAGACGGAGGGAGGGACGGAGGGAGGAGTGATTTGCAAAGTGAAAAGGTGGATAAATGATCTCCTTCCAGCTGTCATATGTGTTTGGAACTGCGGGTTAGGGTCCCTTGGCTGATGCAGTTGAAGCAAAGTGTTTCCCTGAATGCTCTGAGCTGGGAAGTGTGTGGGGCAAGCTCTTCCGCGGCCCGGAGCCTGGGTGGGTTTCTGTGTGACTGTGGGACAGTGAGAACCCGTGCGTGTTGGATTCGAGCGTTCTCCAGGGATGGGCGTCCTTGCAGTTTTCACGGATCTTCAGCATCATTGGGCCTATGGGGCCGTGAGCGCTTGTCTGCGTTGGGATGAAGGGTGTCCAAACCAGGGCGAGCGTTTGGCCTGCTCGGTTGAATAGATGGAGCTGGTCCATGACAGTGAGTCTACAGGGGCCTCCTGGCCCTGGGAGCTGCATCTCCCACTGAGATGCTGGACGTTGACCTCGGTGACCTGCAGGGGAGCTCAGGGAGAGCTGCTGCCCAAGTACTGCTCTACACCGTGTGACCGACGGGGACTCAGACGTGAAGTGAGAAACTGATGGAGGATTGAATTGATGTTTCTGAGAGAACTTGGACCTTACGGTGAGATCATGCCCTGCTGGAAACTCTGAAGTTAAGGTCTGAGCCAGGCCCAGCTTGTCATCTTGGAGGGTGGGGGGCAGACTCTTGAGGTGGGTGCAAGGTGGGGAGGAAACTTGTCCCCTTCATTACGGAGCCAACAAGAGGACCACGGTTTGTCTTGGAGTTGTGCTGTGCAGTAAACTCGGGCGTAGACTCAAGGGCTTGGGTTGGGCAGTGGTTGGACTGAGCTTTTGTTCTTCTGTTTGGGGGGGTGGGGCTGGAACACACAGACACAGGACCCCACGTAGCACTTCACACCCTCCTCATCCGATATGTACCTTGAGAATGTTCCAGAGCCCAGGTCCTGTCAGGGGAATGCCAAGGCTCAGCCTGAGACTTGTTCAGTCTCTGAGAGATGTCTGGAGCACTTGCCCCGCCCTAGTGAAGTAAACATTTTTGTTCATCCTGGAGACCTGACATTCCAGAAGGAGGTACTTAGGGTTCTTGTCGCTGTTGGAATTCTTACGAGCCCCTCTGTAGGATACGTAAGATGCTCATGGGAAACATGCACGGGATGGCTGGAGTTTCCATGTTGGAAATTGGCTTGTTGGGTGCAGGGCTGCTTCTCAACAATGTCTCCCTCACCTCCTGTGTCAGCGTAGCTGAGCCACGCACACATGGTTGAAAAGCATTGAGGCCAGGAGTTTTCAAGCCTGTAAGTCTTAGTTCCAAAAGCACAAAAGTGCTATTGAATTTTGAGCGGGTTGTGAAGACCCCGTTGCTCTAACTAAATCCAGTGCATGTCCTAAACCTAGAACAGAAGGTCTGTTAGATCTCTTTGAAACCATTAAAATCATTTCAACCATTGATTTATATACAGGGATTTGGCAAGTGGCTTTAAAATCAAAATTTAAAAAAGCATGTGAAACGCCAGATGGGGAATAGGAGTTCATGCTTCACCCTTCAGCCTGAGGAGTCCCCGTACCCTTTCCAAACAACTGGTGAATGAATTATGATTGTGTGAGCCAGGGACACCTTGCCAAGCACCTCTGCACGTCACGGTCGTACACGATACAAAGTACAAAAGCGGCGGCGCATCCAGGCTCCTCTCACTTGGGTGCTCATCGTAACCCATAAGCCGATGGCTTGGCACGGAGCTGGTCGTAAAGAAACCAAATATGCAAAATCGCGGAATTTAAAAATGAGCCCCACTGAAGTTAAACACTGAAGCCATAAAAAAAAATGGGCAAATACCTTGTATCATATTTGGAGGGCATGAAAGGATTTTATCCATGTTTGCTCTTACATTATGGAGCTGGGGCTGTCTCATTGCCTTAGGACAGAAGGGTAACCAAGAGATTCAAAAGGCTTTGGAGGTGCTGGTTTCTTTAGAGGGTTTGCGATTTTCAGATGTTTTTGAATTCTTCAAAGTAGTGACTGATGCCACCGATTTTAGATTAGGTAAAGAATGATAATAAGGGCTTCCCTGGTGGCGCAGTGGTTGAGAGTCCTCCTGCCGATGCAGGGGACACGGGTTCGTGCCCCGGTCCGGGAGGATCCCACATGCCGCGGAGCGGCTGGGCCCGTGAGCCATGGCCGCTGAGCCTGCGCGTCCGGAGCCTGTGCTCCGCAACGGGAGAGGCCACAGCAGTGAGAGGCCCGTGTACCGCAAAAAAAAAAAAAAAAAAAAAAAGAATGATAATAAGAACAAAAACTGTGAAACCCTCAAATGAGACCTCTCTGCAGAAAGTAGTTAGCAAAGGAAAGGAATGTATCATCTCTACAGAAAGGACAGTGCATTGCTGATGAGGTCTAAGGTCACCTCTGGCCAGATGGTGTTGAGTCAGGGTTTACGCATGTGCCCACTAAGGTTGACCGTCCAGGAAGCCTCGTGACGGCAGGAGCTGCCGAGGTGGCCAGGCAGCCCCATCTGCATCTTGACGTGAACCTTTGGGAACAGAGAAGATGCTGGCAGATGTGCTAACACAAAAAACAGGCAGAAAACTTCAGAGGGAGTCGCTATGGTGAAATGCGATTTTGTTTAAAGCTGGGGTGGCTTCTGTTGTCGGGAAGTGTTGTCCGCTCCGTAAGGTTTGGCTGAGTACTCACCAGAGCTCACCGCGCCCAGGGTCCCCACCGGATGGGCTCCGTGGGGGCTCCGAACGGTCTGGCCAAGAGTGATGAGCCAGACGGAGGTTCCCCAGTGACCAGCTGTGCTTACTCGCCTGTCGGGGTGATGGGGGTGGGAGTGGGCAGGGCCGACACTTGGCTGAGCAGAGAGCGGAGAGAAGAGGGCCAATCTGATTGTCATGTCCTTCTCAAAATATTTAGTGCTGTGGACACAGTCCGAAAGGAAGAGCTCAGACACGGTTCAATCTCCAAGCCCATCGTTTGCCTGAAATTCTGAGATCGAGGGCAAGACATAAATGCATTTTTCCTCGCTGGGGTCGTCCAGCCAGAGAGCTCGCCCAGTCATCCACTAAAGTCATCAGAGAGTTATATCTCGGGCTCTGATGAAAAGTTCACTGAGGTCACCCCACCCCGACTGAATAAATACTTGGGAAAAGCCTCTTCCCCAGCCTCTCCTCCTCGGCACCCCAGATGAGCACGTCTCGGGGAAGGGGAAGGGGTGGGGGGCTTCTCCGTGGAGGGCGGGAACCCTGTGATGGAGGTGAGGGTTCGTCATCCTACCAGGTGTATCTGCAAATCCTGCCTCCGGATCAGAAGCCCCTTCTCCCTGTAATTCACCGGGCCCTGTGCTGTGTAATGGGGCCTGGAGTGCCCTGCGCGTGTATCTTAACCCCATCCTACTCAGCCTTGGACGCCTCCTCCCAGAATCCATCCCCCACCTTGCCAGGCAGAATGAAAGGCTGCTTCCTACGTGCCTAGACTCCTCCTCCAAACTAAAGGGCTTAACACAGCATCCAAGGCTCACTTCACATGGGATCCCTGGATCCAGGCAAAGTTCTCCTTGACCTTCGAGCCCCAGGATCTAGCTTGGCATCTGGCATTTAGTACGCAATGAAAAAAGGCTTATTGACCATAGAACGTACAGCAGCAAGAGCGACCTTGATGTAAACTGTGGACTTTGGGTGGTGATGGTGTGTCAGTGCAGGTTCATTGATGGTAACGAATGTCCCGTCTGGTGAGGGATGTTTTTGGTTGAGAGGTTGGGGCCCGGGGGAGCTGTGCATGAAGTCTCTGTACCTTTTGCTATGGACCTAAAACTGCTCTGAAAATTAAAGTCTATGTTTTAAAGACTTGCTGAATGTTTTGAATGAGTAGTTGTTAGAATGGGAAGGGCTCTCAGCACCTGGTACTATGACGCATCGTGTAGCTGCAGTGTTGCGGTAACTTCTCTGCTTTGTGTTTCATTTTTCAGGGTGTGAAGAAGTTCGATGTGCCCTGTGGAGGGAGAGACTGCAGTGCGGGCTGCCAGTGCTATCCCGAGAAAGGAGGATGGGTAAGTCGCAGCACTGCAGTATTATCTTCCTGACACATCCATTTTGAACGAAGTGCCCCATCCTGCCTGGTTAAGTCATTTGCATACGTTCCTAAGAAATTTAATACAGGCGTGTTCTCTTCCACAAAGCAAACAATAATGTAATGCAAAATTGGGTCTATTTATACCACTTTCTTAAAAAATTGACAACAGCGTTAACTTTCTCAAGCCTCTTTTCTCTTGTTTGTTGTCATAAATGCACATGTGTATGCATATAGGTACACATAATGCAACTGCGTTTTATATTTATATCATATATAAGCATAGATTTTGTAAAAGCACTACCTAAAGAAAGCATAGTCGCATTTATACTGCAATATCCATTTAAACTAGAGGGCGCTGGCATTATACCACTGAGAATCGCTTTGGCTTTTTTTAAAATTATCCCACGCATTCCCTGAATGCCCTTTACGTAAAGCCCACTAAGTCAGAGAAAAGCGGTCCCCCCAAATTATCACCGTGACACCTGGCAGAGTTTGAAATACGGACCTGATTTTGGGTGTAATATGTTCAAAGTGTTGCCTTTAAAGCTGATGTTTGAGTCTTGGTATTGCTGATTTTAAAAAGGAATTGTTCATATGTCTAAGCCCATTTTGGTGTGTGGGAAGCAGTATTTCATTTTACATCACAAAGTCTTCTGAGTCCTTACGCTTTGGAATCACGCAGTTCCCTCTAGGACTCATGCTTGTCCGATGCCAGGTAGTAAGAGGCCACTGGGGCTTATCGCCGGCATCGCCCTGTCCTTGTTGGAACCGGGAATTACGGCCATGCTCGGGGGCTCCAAATGCGTTTCACCAAGTTGAATTCTGAAGTCAGTTTTCAAAGTAGCCGTGCTCCATCCCCACCCACCAGGAGGAAGAGATGTCTGGTTGGAGACCCACCTCTGAGGCTGGGTGTTATACCCTACATCCTTCCCTACCTGAGTCACCCCCAAAAGTCAAATACGTAAAAGGCGTGGCAGGGAGCCCCTTTATAAATGTGGTGAGCTTATGTACTAACATGCGACTGACCATTATTTTAGTAACATAGCTCACAGTTGAGGAGTGATCTTCTGCCAGGAGATCAAAGCTTCCGTCTCCACGGGCTGTGTTCATCGTGACAGTTTTTGCTGTTGTTGCTTTAGTAAAGGGTCCCTCTGCTTGGCGTGGGGACTTTATGCTTAAGGAGTTGCTAGTTGAAGATGCTTTATCAGCATTTAACAAGGAGAAGTATTTTTAAATATATGCAAACCGTTCCATGAGACTTAAATTCCCCTGGGGTCCCTTGCTATAGATTTTCCCAGCGATGGTTCTGGAGCAGTGGTGAAAAGCCTCATTGCAGGGCTCTCCCCTCCCCAGCGCTTGGCTAGCTCAGCCTTCTGCGGGCACAGAGAAGGCAAACGAGTGGTGTACAAGCATCTGTGAGACATGCCCGAGTCGGAGGGGACCCCGGCTCTGAAAGGACCTGCATTCTCCCTGGGATCTCCCAAACAGAACCCAGACTGAGTAGAAGGGGGCTGGGTCTCTTCTTTTTCACTCTTTATGATTAGTTAACGTAGAACCAGTATGTGAACATAACTCCCAGAACGCTTTTACAAGAACGCTGTTCTTCCATAAAGGTAGTTCCTTCTGATTATTTCCATATGTGATGCCGTCTGCACAGCAGTGGATTCTTAAATGACGCTGAGGGTCTTCTCAAAGAGGTCATCAGAAGAGAATTTCTGCAGGTCCGCTGGTCTTTCTAGTTTAGTAAGTTTACAGCACAGGTGTTGTTTCCTGTGTCATCCCTGATTAAGAAAATACCTTGACTCTGTTTCTACGCATTACCAAAAAGTAGAAAATGACACCTTCTGGTTAATTTCGTTAACCAGAGTAACCTAGCATGGGCTTGACTTTCCTTTAATTCTGCAGACACATTATCAATCTTGGTCAAACTAAGTCGAGACTTGGCAGTTGTCCGGGTAGTTTATTCAAGAGCCAGGGCCAGCGGTACCCCACAGGGGACTGGCCTGCAGATGCCCCTCTCTGGAGTGTTTGGGGTCCTGAAGAGAGACGTAGACCCCGTTCCTGGACCACACAGATCCAAACCGGGTGGCTCTAACTGTCAGCACCCGAGGCTGCCCGATTGATTCAGGTGTGCTATTGAATATTGATCAATAAGGTGATGGGAATGGCTGACAGTAAGAGATAAGAAGAAAACCCAGTGAGGAGAAATAACTAACCCCATTTATCATTGTCTACAGGGTGAGCCCAGTGTATTACTGAAGATATTTATTGTTAGGACAGTCGCATATACTTTACGCAGTCATTTATGAAAATAGAATGTCTTTGTCCATTCTGCGAACCTGGTGTATGTGTATTAAATATTTGTTCATTAACAAGTCTACCCAAATGGGGTCCTATCAAAAGCAGAGCTATTTCTGCCCTGCTTTTGGAGTGGTAGTATTTTTCAGAAGTAATGTAATACACAAAAATAGCCGTGGGGTGGATTTTGCCGCTCCGAGAGCTGTGTGCATAGTTTGTTCTTTCCCACAGCTTCCCCTGGGGTCCCTTGCTGTCTGTTTTCCCCTCGGTGCCACCGTAGTGGCTGTGGCGGTGCCTGGCCGCAGAGCCACGCTCCCCGAGCTCCAGGCTCACTCTGCCTTATATGGGCACGGGGTCCAGTTAATGTGTTCCTCACCATGGTGACAGCCAACACCAGAAACTGTGTGTTACTGGGTAACTTGTAGACTCTAAGCAGAAATCACAAAGGTACTGTGGATTCTGGTTCCAAAGGACTTCTCGTCCTAACCAAAAGAGCAAGCTCTGTATCGAGCCAGACTCCCCGCCCTGGAGTGGCGGGTGGCGCGTTGTCACAGGAAGAGAACTGCGTCTCACAGACAGAGCCAGCCGCCCCGCGGATCATTCCAGCAAGCCGGTAGAGGGGGCAGGAAGGGGGGAGCTGAGGCCCAGCGGTCTGCGCACCCTCCGCTCCCGGGCCAGCGCTGGGAGGTGCAGAGGGTGACCTAGCCACATCCGCCAGTCCTCCTGGGAGGACAGTGACATTTGGGGCTAAGTGACTTGCTCCAGTCTCAGTCCAGAGCAGAACTCGAGCTCTCCGACTTTCAGATGAGTTCGTGTTCCACTACAGTAATCTTTTGTGTCTGCACACCTCTGGCCAGATGTTAACCTATATGGAGGAGATGCCAGGGGATGGGGGGAAGCACACGGTCAGAGAAAAGAGAAAAGAGGTTTTGCTGTCTTGACTCAAGAGTTGTGATTCTCTAGCCAATTTTCCAGCCATCTCTTCAGTTGCTTAGTGAATCAAAAAAATAAATAACTTTAAGAAATGAGTTAATGTGGTTAGATCTAGAGACTGTTATACAGAGTGAAATAAGTCAGAAAGGGAAAAACAAATATCGTATATTAAGAAATGAGTTAAGACTTTGTGGTTGTTAGAGGGTTTCTACTTCAAATATTCCCTATTAAGTATACTGGAGTAATTAGAAAGTGTAAGTCCTAATCCAGCAGTACTCCACAGGGTTCTGTCCACAAAGAAAGGCAACTAACTAAATTCTCGGACTTTCTCTACCGCTAATGGTCACATACTCGTCACGCCAGACAAAGCTGCCCAGCCCCCATATCTTTTTCTATTCTTTTTGTTTTTTTATTGAAGTATAGTTGATTTACAACAATTCGGGTGTACAGCCAAGAGATTCAGGTTTAAATATATGTATGTAAATCTATATTCTTTTCCCGATTCTTTTCTATCATAGGTTATTACAAGATATTGAATAGAGTTCCCTGTGCTATACAGTAGGTCCTTGTTGTCTACTTTATACATAGTAGTGTGTATCTGTTAATCCCAAACTCCTAATTTATCCCTCCCCCACCCTGCTATCCTTTTTGGTAACCGTAAGTTTGTTTTCTATGTCTGTGAGTCTATTTTGGTTTTATAAATAAGTTCGTTTGTATCATTTTTTTAGATTCTACATATAAATGATATCATATGATATCTGTCTTTCTCTGACTTACTTCACTTAGTATGATAATCTCTAGGTTGATCCACGTCTCTGCAAATTGCACAATTTCATTCCTTTTTATGGCTGAGTAATATTCCATTGTATATATGTACCACATCTTCTTTATCCATTCCTCTGTTGATGGACATTTAGATTGCTGCCATGTCTTGGCTTTTGTAAATAGTGCTGCTGTCAACATTGGGGGGCATGTATCTTTTCAAAGCATGGTTTTCTTCAGATATATGCCCAGTAGTGGGATTGCTGGGCCATATGGTAGTTCTATTTTCAGTTTTTTAAGGAACCTCCACACTGTGCTCCATAGCGGCTGCACCAATTTACATTCCCACCAGCAGTGTAGGAGTGCAGGAGGGTTCCCTTTTGTCCTCTTTTTCTTTTTTTTAAAGAATGGTAACATTTTTATTTATTTATTTATTTATTTATTTTATATTTATTTCTGGCTGTGTTGGGTCTTCATTTCTGCGCAAGGCCTTTCTCCAGTTGCAGCAAACAGGGGCCACTCTTCATCGCTGTGCGCAGGCCTCTCACTATCATGGCCTCTTTTGTTGCGGAGCACAGGCTCCAGACGCGCAGGCTCGGTAGTTGTGGCTCATGGGCCTAGTTGCTCCGCAGCATGTGGGATCTTCCCAGACCAGGGCTCGAACCCGTGTCCCCTGCATTGGCAGGCAGATCCTCAACCACTGCGCCACCAGGGAAGCCCTGTCCTCTTTTTCTATTTTTTTTCTTCTTTCTTTCTCTACGCACGGTGGAGATGGGAGGTAGTTGAGCTGCAAGCATCAGAGAGAATTTCTGTTACAGAATTTCTGTCAAAGCAGAGTGACTGCCTCCATGTGACACAAAGCTTCACAGTGTAGAAAACAGGAGAGAGAGCAGGGGCGGCATCTGATTCAACAGATAGTGACGCCTTTGCCTTTGTGCGTTACCTCACCAAAAAGGTTGTGAAGTTCTCAGATTTTTCCAACCGAGGTCAATTTTAATTCATTATCTCAGTTACTCAGTCAGGTTCCTGTTCCCCTGACACTTTTTTGACCATAAGCTCAGATCAGATAGGCGATTTCAACCTTTTAATGGCATTAACCTTCGCAAGGCGCCTGTTTTCCTAGGCAGTCAGGTATTCAGAAATTGGTTCATACAAAGACCAATTAAGTCCCAAACGTTGGGAATTTTTGAGGTGGTTAGATGGCCTGTCGAGCTGCGGTGGGAAAAGGAGAAACCACCACTGTGACTGGTCCCAGAGCTGAACCACCAACCCGGAGGGAGGGACCTGGCATCTCCCCATCACTGTGCAGTCATGCCCCCCACGTTCGCCCTCCACGGGCCTGGCAGCAGGAGCCCCAAGACTGGAACCTCAGCTCCTGGAAGGGTGCAGTTGACAAGCTCACTCACTAAAGCAAAGGCTGAGAACCGGGGCAAGTTGTGTTTGGCTGTTGCATTTTTTTCATGTAGCTAAGAGTTTCCCACAGTCTATGGGTCCCTGGACTTGGGTCAAAGTATGACCCAAATAATTCTCGACCTCACAAGATTCCTTAAATTCAACAATATAAATCAAAGTGAGAGAAACCGGAGAGACACGGAGTGAGAGAGGAAGCAACGTGTGAACACAGAGCCCTCAGAGATGGGTGGTGACGGACGGATGGGGTGCAGGAGACTCAGTCTTTGGCGCTCGCCTGTCAGCCCAGGTAGGCAGCAGCCAAGAGATGCAGGAAGCAGATGCGCAGCATCAGGGAAAGGACCAGAGGGGCCCTGAGCAGCTCTGAACCACAGTCACCGTGGCAAGGTCTCTTCCAAGGAGCGCTGTCGTCTTGCTGATGGCGGTATATTCTGTCGTGCATCGCTAATCGTAAACCTTACCCTCAAATGTGTATAACTGGGCTGTGGCAATAAAACGGAATTTTCTTCTTTGAAATGCTCAGTATAAATCTAAAGGCTGGTGGACCACTGTGGAGCAAAGGGAGATGCTCAGAACCTAGATCTTCCAGATGTGTGTGCTGTGTGGGCTCTGCCACTTTGGTGGGTTCCCCTAAGCCACGCGGCCATCTGTCTCAGCTCTGGAGAGGCACGTGCAAGCGCGAAATGAAAACATCAGTGCTGCTGTAGCAGACCTCTTTCCAAACCAGCTGCTGCCTTTCCAGGCAGATGCTTGTTACTGGTCCGCTCAGCAGACCTGACGGAAGTCATCGCCCGCATTTTCTGCCCTATCACAGCCCAGAAAGGGCGAAGAATGATTCAGAAATAGCAGAAACCCCTCCTGGCTTCTGGGCTTGTATAACCTTTGTCGACACATAGCTCTCACCTACTTTCAACATCGTGCGCTTATTTTTAGTGTGTCTCTGGAACGGCAGTGGTTCTGGCTAGCCCGATGCCACTGTGGCTACAGCCAGCTCCGTTACTTGGTTACTTTCTGCAAGGAAAACAGTACTTCAGCAGATGTAGACGATGCCCGCCTAATTTGTACAGGGCACATAAGTGATATGTTTTTAAAGTGACACTTTCTTTTATGTCTGCCATGGTAAGAAGAACCCTAGCCTCCTTTTAACAATGGAATTTTACAGTCATTCAACACTGAAATCTGTAATTTTTTAGTCACCCACACGCCAGGCACGTGTCTAGGAGAAGGGGCTGGGTCAGTGAACAGTGGGAGGGGATGCCCTGAAGACCAGAGGTGGCCCCGAGGTCAGGGTGTGCCCTGCGTACTTAAGGGACCCCTTGGGAGCCCGTGCGCCCCTAGCAGAGCAAGGAGGCAAGACTCGTGGCAGGTGAGGTCAGAGAGGAAGGTCGCGTAAGAGTCTTAGAGAACCTTTGACTGAGGGAGGCGAGAAGCGCGTCAGGAGAGTCCCTTAGGGGAACTGTGTGACTTATAACTTGCCCAAGTCACAGAGCTCTTGTGGGGAAGCTGGTGAGGAACTTTGGTGATCCAGTCAGTCAGGGTCGAGTTCTAGTCAAAAAAGATGCCAGGAAACGTGGCCCCTCACACAGGCGGTCGATTACACATAGCAGTAGTTGGCTGCTACAATTAAAATTACAATTACACATAGTAGTAGTTGGCTGCTACGATTTAAAAACAAATTTATTCATTCAACAGATATTGTTTGCATATCTGTGACATGTCAGGCCCCATCTAGGCACCAGGGATGCAGAATAAGCAGAGCAGTTCATATCCCTGATCTTTTGCAGCTGATATTCTAGCCTGTGCTCTCCAAAGGAATTTCTTGCAAAGATGGAAATGTTCTTTACCTACACCATCCACCATGGCCCTTTGAGTACTTGAAATGTGGTTAGTGAAATGAACAAACTGAATTTTGGATTTTTATCTAATTTTAGTTCATTACAATTCAAATAAAAATAGCCCCATATGGCCAGTGGCTACTATATTCATACAAGATCACACTTTTGTGAGTGTCGAGGTGGAGAGTGGAGGAAACACACAATAAACTCATAGTGAATAGGTAAGAATACTCTAGATATTAAATCCAAGAGGAAAATAAAACACAGTGTAAAGTCAGCGTTCATGAAAGTAAGACCAAGACTTGTCACCTGCTGGGCTTATATCTTTACAGAAAGGGTGTTATCACAAAAATACACAGACCCGTGAGTCCAGCACATTGGAAATAGTATGTGTACAGCATGTGTCATCAGTCGGTGAAGAACGATTTCTTAATTGATTTGTCCCCTCATTCTCCACTGTAACCCCACGGCCTCGTGGGAGAATTCGCTTTGCCAACTTGAGCTCCGATCCATACCCTCCCCTTCTGAAAACTTCTTATCTGCAGGAGACCTTTGATGATCCAGCCCCCCCAGCTTGGGACCATAACCTCACCCTTGCCTTCTTTCTGACAAGATTACGTAAGCATTTTCTTAGAGTAGGACTTTCAATCAGGTGTTGTAGAAATGATTTAATTGTGCAGCTGGAGCAGAGAGAAGCAACTGTGGCATCCCTGGCTTTAATCCCCTGCTCCCAAATGTTTAGTTGTTTAATTGTTTAAATGTTTAGTTTCAGAGCACCGTTCTAACACTAGTCACAGTTTGATAGAAAACGGGCCAGTTTGGAGCCCATCCATCCGAAAGGAAGGATACGTTATTAAATCCTGAAAAGACGAAGTGTCAATACCACCTCACTGCATGGACTCAAAGAACATCATTATAGACAGAATCTGATGATTGAAAGTCAGCACTTAGAGAAAAAATGTACTTCCATGCCATTGAAACCATCATGTCCCTTATCTGAAGCATGACAAACTTTGTCCTGGATTCCCATGTTTCCTCCAGTAAAATACATCATTAAATAATAGGAATCATGAAAATCATTGGTGAAAATTAATCATAGTGGCTGTGGCCTAGCATTTATCAACCACAACAGGAATTGCCCACGACACTGCTGCTATGGTAACAGCAGAGCAGATAATTGATTTAAAAAATGTAGTTAGCATTTCCAGTAGGCGCATGATCAGTGATTAATAATGAAGCACTGGCACATGGGCAGCTTAGTACCTGAGTGCAGAGGAAGAATTCTAAATGTTTACATATTTTATTTATCCATTTGTCCCACTTCTGGTGAAACTACACACACACACACACACACACACACACACACACACACACGTCGCTCTGGCAGCCTAGACCACATTCCTTCATAATGAAAACATCATACTGTGCTCTTGTCTCCAGGTGTTGCTAATGAAAGATGCTTACCTAGTGTCTACAAACACTCAATCTTGCCCGAAGTGTCTACCGCCCTAGAAATACCGGGGGAAGCCCACTCTTTCTTCCTGAGAGAGCCACACCCCTCTGTTCTCTTCTGAATTTCCATCCAAACAAAAGGAGCATAGAGTAGACATTCTCAGAGCTCAGGCAGAAGAGAGAATGAACTTGAGAGAAAAAATAACTTTTTTTTACCTAGGCAAGTCCCTCTTCTCCCAACCCTTTGACCATAGACTGATATTAGATGTTTTTATGGAAAACCGGGACATTGGTGAAAGTATGGTGTATGCAGAAGCACAAAAATGATGCCTTGAGACTGTCCGGCTGGTCGATGCATGTGGGCAAGAGGCACCATGGATTCTGGGCGGTGGCCTCAGCAATCAAAACCTCAGGGAGGCTGGCCATCCACACCAGCCATCAGCACCAAGGATGCTGAGAAAATGATCAACCGGGTTCCAGTCCAAAGTTGACAGTTCTGGGGAAATGGCCTTCCTTTCGTGGCCTCGAGGAAAACATATCTGTGGGTCAGAGCCAGGATAATGATAATAATACTGTTTTGAGTTTTGACTGAAAACCTCACACTGACTCCAAGAGACACTGATAAACCGGGGAGAAAGGAACATTCTACTCTTCTCCGAAGCCAGACTTCAGCTCTGCCTTTGGAACTCCATCGTCTTCCTTCCTCCGATGGAATGTTTTGACAAGTACAGCACTGAAGCGTATCCTTTTCTCTTAGAGAAGGAATGCCAGTCTTCAAAGACCTTTGTGTTGTTCTGTTCACCTCCAGTCCATCCTTAGTAAACAATGGCAGGATTTCTAAAATGACCAGAGGAAAATTGTTACCAGACATGACGTGCTTTCTAAACGCCATCTGCAAATGGAAACATGTTCTCTGAATTTGTCTTCCCTCACTCAGTAGGAAGAGAGGTCAAGTCTTCATATGGAAAAGGCATCCATGTCCAGTTCACTGGGGCAGCCTATACAAGAGGCTAAATGCTCCTGCATCTAGGCACTCTTAAACTGGACTGCTCCCATAGTGAAGGGAAAACTAGTAGATTGCACATTTTTGAAATTACTCTTCCTGTTTTCTTCCAGAGATAGTAAATAATAACCAGAGAAAAATGGCAGAAATGACCAAACCAAGTGACACAGGCACAATTTCCTCACTCTAGAGTGGGAGGGGGTCATCTTTTCTCTGCCTTATTTTCTCCTTCTTGAATTAGAAGAAGCTACCCGTGTCCTTAATAGTCAAAGGCAAAGATGCTACGTACATCACTGGCATTCAGGTGAGTTTGAATTTATTTTTAAATGCTTTAGGCATTTCAGAATTTTCTTAAGAAACTGCTCAACCTGAGAGCCTGAACGGCCTGTGATTCTGAGCCCTCTGGCATCCCACCCAAACTAGCCCATTGTGGTATAGACAACCAGGTCATTCAAGTCGTCAGATGTCTGACTCACATGGGAAGTAGAAAGCAAGCCTTCAAAAGGGCATATTTCCCCACTGATTAGAAAGATCAGAATATCCCCGGGGCTTCCCTGGTGGTGCAGTGGTTGAGAGTCCGCCTGCCGACGCAGGGGACACAGGTTCGTGCCCCAGTCCGTGAAGATCCCACATGCCGCAGAGCGGCTGGGCCCGTGAGCCATGGCCTCTGAGTCTGTGCGTCTGGAGCCTGTGCTCCACAACGGGAGAGGCCACAGCAGTGAGAGGCCCACGTACCGCAAAAAAAGGGGAAAAAAGAGAAAAAAGAAGAAAAAAACAAGAAAAAAAAAGAAGAAGAAGAAAAATGAAAAATAAATAAATAAAAATATATATCCCTGTCCCCTTCCTCTCTGTGTCCAGTCTAGAAGACTAAATTCTAGAAGAATCAAAGCAGGACTAGACCTACCTGTAACCCAATACAAACCCTGTATTGATGGCAGTTTCCTCCTAAGCCCCTGCGAGAGCACTAAAATCCCACCATAGGAACAAAAATTTTTGTATTCAAAACACTGTTAGGATGGATAATTCCTAAAGATTTGGAAGCAGAAAGGAAAAAGCAAAAGAAAGCAAAACAAGATGAAATGGAAGTAATTAATTCTGGGTAAATAACATCTGTGGCCTAATAAGGTCTTAGCTGCATTGTCACCATTGATGTTTTTCATTAAAATGTCTTTGTAAAGCACTTAACTGTTCTTCAAACTTAAAGTCTGTTTTAAATAAAGAAACAGAGGACAGATGAATTTTATGGTGAAGTTGGTCTCTCCGTAATAAAAATTACAGTGCTGGCATGTATTTAGCTCTGCATGATTTTTCGAGAAAATACACTCCAAATGGTGATAATGGCCTTTTTTACACCTTGTGAAGATATATTTTGAAAGAACCCTGATGTCAAGGTCAGTTGTATGCCCTGCACCCGTATTTAGCATCTGCCAACAAGACTAGCCTTTCTTAATTCAGTAAAAGACATACTGCCATGGCTTTGAGGATGAATGGGTTGGAAACAACATGAACAGAACCCTGTGACTGACTAGGAAGCGGTTTTCTTTTGTTTATGTTGCTTTTAACATTCTACTCTTTTCAACTCAACTCAGAGAAGTAGCCCGTTGTCTTATACTTGGGCAGCCTGGATACACCTGCTGCTGAGGGCGAGGTGCACAAATCTTGAATAGAGTTGACTGTGTGCCCACAGCCCTAATGCACACCATTACAACCCAAAAGAAAGAGGGGGTGAATAGGAGGCCAGATAATCCCAGCAAAATGCTGAAACAGGAAGACGGCTTCCTCACTCAAAGGCCTTGGGGGTAATTCCTCATCATTTAACACCTGCTATTTTACAAATATTTGTATTTCTCATCGTAGAATGATAGAATTGTTGGTGCAGTACCTTGACAAATCTCCCCAACGTCTTACCCAGGAAGGACGGAAGAATACATCTGAGACTGATGAATAGTCATTCTGTTCTTAGAGGACTCCAGAAAAGAAAGGCTTTCCTGGTTACTTAATGAAAACACATACACAGAACACACACACACAACACACACACACACACACACACACACACCTCAGAATAGATTCATATATATCTAGAGTCAAATTCACTAAAAAATACCCAATTAATGAAAAGTATGATATGTTATTGCAAAAGAAAATAATCCAACTCCTAAAAGTTGAACTAAAAAATTTCAACTCTTCCGCAAAAACAGAAGTTTTCTTTGGGACTCTCGCTTAACACTGAATCCCACTTAAAATTTCCAGACAATAAGGTTGATTCCACAGCTTCACTTAAAAGAAACTCGGTGTAAGACATGCCATAGACAAGAAATAAAGCAAGCATATCTGAGCCCCTAGGAGATTTCTTTCTGTTCCCTGGTCAGCTTCACATCTTTGTTTGAAATAATTTCTCCTCTGGCCAGTGTTTTTCTTGCCTTTAAAGAGTATATTTTGAAATCAAGAGATGCCAGGGGCATGACATCAGCCTGCTTCTCCTCAAGCGTTGTATAGAAAAGAACTGAAGAACATCCTGAAGACATAGACTTAACCTCTACAAGTTATACAATAAAGTGATATTAGTGCTGTAATTGTATTATATTTAAATAGTTGTTTTTTTTAAACTCCCGGTCAACTAGAGGCAAGGATAAAGAGGTTGAACTAAATAATAGCATTAGGATGTTTCATTTGAAATCCAAGAAGGCTAAAGTTATGCAGTTGGTTACAGTATAGCTGTATCAGTAGCTTCAGGTGAGCTTCGATCATTATTACGTTGCCGAACGCAAGTTCGTGGGCCCTACGCACAGTGAGGCCGAACAAACCAAACGTCAGAGTTTGGAGCAGAGAAAGGTTTATTGCAGGGCCAAGCAAGGAAAATGGGTGACTCATGCTCAGAAAACCCCGAACTCCCCGAGGGGTTTCAGCAAAGTGTTTTTAAAGGCCAGGTGACGGAGGGGAATCACAGGGTGTGTGATCAGCTCACGCACAATTCTCTGATAGGTCGATGGTGAGGTAACAAGGTGGTGTCACAGGGGTTAAAGTTATCAATCCTTAGGCGCCAGTAGGTCTGGGGGCTCTTGATCATCAAGTACTTAATTTCTTCATTTGGTGGGGCTTTTAGCATCTGTAAAACAACTCAGGAAATGTGCATCAGATACTATTATCCGGGTACTTCACAGAGGAGCTACAGCTGAGGATGTAGGGGAGGGGCTGCCCCAGGAAGACCCCATAGGGTCCTGCTCGGTTACAATTAGACCAGTAAAATGTAATACCATTAATAAGAACACAGTTCAACACTACTGACAAATGGTTCATGGGACCAGCATGACCATCACGGCGTACGGGAGGTGACACCCCACCGCAGCATGTGCTGTGATTGCTGTCATCAAAGCTCTTGAGAACATTGCGACATAGGAAAGGTTTAGCTTTGACACATGCTTGCTTCCTGAACAGGAATCCCACCTTCCCCATCCCATCCCACAACTACACACAAACTCCGATGCCCCGGTGATGGCCGTCCTCTAGCATTTCGCTTCAACCGCAAAGCTCCCGGAGCCCCAGTGAGCTTTCTCTTCCATCGGCCCTCTACAGGCCCCATCACAACTCCATTCCTTCCAAATCGACTGATCTCAGCAGAACTTAGGGAAGAACATGGTTTCCTAACCTTTTTTCATATTAAAGTATCAACTGTTGCATTACCTGACTGTCAGGTGCCCCTGACTTCCTGACCAATTGTTCATATGAAAATTGTACCCTTGTTCTAATCTCCTTCTGAGTTTCTCACTTCCCTTCTGGAGTCCTGGCCTGCAGATTTGAACTTGGCTTTCCAGCAGCTGCCAGACCAGCGTGAAGTGAAGGGAGACCATTTCCTCCCTGGTCTGGATGCTGTGCTTCTAGGACTGGGTCGTAAAATCCCATCACCTTTGGGCTTCCCTAGTGGCGCAGTGGTTGGGAGTCTGCCTGCCGATGTAGGGGACGCGGGTTCGTGCCCTGGTCTGGGAGGATCCCGCGTGTCACGGAGCGGCTGGGCCCGTGGGCCATGGTCACTGGGCCTGCGCATCTGGAGCCTGTGCTCCACGGTGGGGGAGGCCACAGCAGTGAGAGGCCCACGTATCGCAAAAAAAAAAAAAAAATCCCATCACCCGTTTTCACCAAACAGGCTATTGCGCTGGCTCACGAGCGATGTATGTCTACCCAAAACTCCTTTTTTTTCTTGCAGTAAGTTTCTTGTTGTGTTCCTTTTGGGTTTTGCTTTTTGATTCTTGGTCTTCCATTTGTGCGATTAATTTTTCAACCTTGACCCAGATTTTACTTTGATTACTGTGAAATTGCTGAAAGGTGGAGCTAAAGTTTCTGGTTTGGAGATGGTGGACATGAGGGTATTCTTCTGCCCTTTATCTTTTTTTATGCATCTTTACTTGTGTAATACTGATCTATTTCAAACACAGACATTCCATGAAACGGCTACGAACCAAAAAGGAGATGTCTAAATGTTCATTGCCACTGGTATTTTTAGGACTTTATTTTGAGGATAGGATTGATGAAAAAGGATATGTAGCCATCTGCATACCCTCAAGTAGCATAATCAGACCAAGGAAGTAAACAAAAAGAACTTTGTGGATGAAAATGAACTCCTTAATTCCAGAAGATTAAAAAGACTCCTTTAGTAGAAAATAAAATAAAATTTAACAAAAAGGGTGCCCTTCAAAAATGTCAGTTATCTTGGAAGGAAAGATGAGTCATGGAAATAACATGTTGATCAGAAAGATGAATAGATTAGTCCTTTGAAACTGACATTTATGGAGGCTGAGGGATGCTGGATGGTCCTCTTGGATCCTTTCCTTACAGTCACTGAAGGAATAAAAGTGCCTGGAATAAGATGATTCTTCTTAGAATTAAGATATACATATTACAATAAACAACCTCAGATTTCTGAAATGGATACATCATATATGTGTGCATACATATACACGTGTATATTTATGTATTTTAATTGTATGTATTTTATATTTATTCAATAGTATACCTTTTCTGTGTATGTTTCCAGGAGACCAGCAATTTACTATCATAGAAAACCCTTTATTCATGTGTTCAACATGGGATTTTAGTTATTTATAGCATCTAATCTTATCTTAGAACTTAAAATAAAGCCCCGGGTGCATTTTTAAAGCCCTGAAACGTTGTTAGACTGCATTAGTGCCTTTCTACTTTATCAAGTTTTTATATCAAACCTAGTCCAGATGTTCCTGAGCACTTTGAACAAGCAGGAATAAATGTTTTCAAAGACATCAAGCGTCCTTTTGGCATTGACGTTTCCCGTTCTTTGGGAAGCTTCATCGGGCAGTGTCACTGCCGTATGAGATAACTCTAGACTTGAATTTTTCTGCCTCGGGTCTGACGTTGGCCGTTCCAGGAATTTACTGTCATTCCCGTTTCCACCATTTATTGCCCCACGGATCTCTATATTCTGTTGGCTTTGCATCAACAGGAATTCCTGGAATAAACCGACAGGGAGTTGGCTCATAGATGGGAGAGGCGCCTGCAGGCGCAGCCAAGATCCCATATCCCATTCCCACCCTGAGTAGCCGGGGGAAGCCCCTCACCTTTTCCTTTTTTTTAAATAAAAATGCTATATATGCCCCCGACCCCCTGGAGTTTCCAAGTGTCCTTACTGTATTTCACAGAAACTTAAAGCATAAAAGAAATGTGTGCCATTGGATATTTCAAGGAGGTGTTGACAATAGTACCATTGATTTCAGACGCCCTGGGGCCCCGTGGACCACCTAGGACATGGATCTCTGAAAGGACCTTTCATGGTGGGGGGGCGGCGGTGGTGGGGTCAGGCACAAAGAGAAGAACTTTCCCCAAACTCTTCAATAGTCTTTTTTGTTAAAAAAAAAAAAAAAAAAAAAAGTTTCTGTCTCTGAAGACCAGTCCAGGTTCACCCATTTTTCCTTCATGTGATTTGTGAACTATTTCAGCATCTCTCAAGTCTCCTTCTGACAAATCTGGAATGTAGAAGTGAGAAGTAGCATCCGTATGGTTTCACTTTTCTGGAATTTGTCTCATGCTATTTTTTAATCAAAATAATCAGTGTTATGCTATTGTTTCAAATTTAGAGGCATTTACTGTTGTCTATGGTATCTATGCATATATTGCAATCCTTTTTTACATGTTTTTTCTGAAAGACAAGTAACCTTTTTTTGTCTATAAACATGTTTTCTCCTATTGCCAATAGAGATAACCTGAAAAGACACAAAATTCCCCATTAACTGTAGATATTGCTGGACTGATATTTTTCTACAGTGCTTTAAATCTCATTTTATGGTCACTACAGTGAAGCATATATTATTTTAAAGGCTTCATATGAAATAATCATTAGTGTCTTGTTCCATTGAAAAAATAGCAGGTGTTTCCTTTGCCTTTTTGGAAGCTTCTGTTGTTTGTCTTTTGTTTGTGTGTCTAAGTTTCCCATTGTCTGGGGCGAGCACAGTGGCTGTTATGGAAAGCCATTGTTTTGGTTCACAAGACTTTATTTCCAAAATTTTGTATGGAATCTCCTGTATGTTCCCTACTATGGCACTATCTACCCCATTCTTTAATAACCATATGGGTTAGTGACTAAACAGTTTATTTTTAGACACACAGTATTTCTCAGAGTGGGGATGTCCGCTGCCTGTTTTTACAGTTGATAAAGAATCATGAAGATTTCATTGTAAGTTCTTCCGCCCAGCACTCTTACTCACTTGGGGTATCTGTTCCGCTCTGGGGCTCTAGAATAACCGTATTGATTTAGAATCCCAAACTTCAGGATTTCCCTCACCCACACCACCCAAGCGATGCCAGTTGGGCAGCAAAAGCATCTTGTGGGTGAAAAAATGTTCTACAAATGGCAGCCTTCCTCACCTCCACAGTGTTGATATTTAATTGGACTTCTAGTAGCTAGTACATGTCAAGAACATATTTTATCTTACCTTCAGAGAATGCCCATTGTAAAAGAGTTTTGGTGGTGAAATATTTAACTTCTCTTATTTAAAAAGTAAAAATCAAATACCTCAGTGGACAGTCTTCCCAATGGGATCGGCTATTAACAAAATTGAAGCAGTCATTATGCTTCAGTTGTCAACTGAACTGGAGTTTTATTCCTAAGACAGTGGTAATGCGTCCTGCTCGGTTTTAGCCCTTGATATGAATTATAGAATAAAACAGGAAACAGTGTCCAGTTGGGTCACTCTGAGTTGTAATGACACCCGTACTTATTGGTGGCTTATGGTGGGTGAGGTGCTGGGAAGCCTTTGCATCATGTTAAATAACGTAAAATCAATTGAACACATACTTTATAAGAATGAGCCTGATTTATATTTAACAGTTTTATTCAGACACAATTTAAACATATTGCAAGTGTATTTCAACGAACCTTTTCTTCTCTGCAGAACTTTTATGGTTGGAAAAAAATGCATATTTTCAAAATGTCTCTCTTGTCAGCAATGAAAACCCAGTTGGGAAGAGAGTGGTTTGCTCTGAAAAAGAACCAACAGGGCACGTGGGAACTTAACAAGGTCAAAAGCACATCACTTAAGAATTTTGAAACCACCTCCAGTTTCCGTGACTTTGGCAAAGGAAGTAACCCAGGTGTCTTGAATCAAACTATAATGTGAAATGAAGAGTTTCACCCAGCTTCACTAGGCCTTTGTTCTTTTTGAGTAGTATTTTCTGTTTTCTCTGCTGAAAATGAGATGTATGCATCTTTAGTTACATCTTCATTTATACAAGGCCTTTATTTTTGTAAGGTTGAATAGCAGGGATTTGCTCATCAAATTATTTGTAAATAAAACACAGATTAAGGAAATATAGACGGGCGGGGGGGA
This sequence comes from Hyperoodon ampullatus, assembly GCF_949752795.1. Lineage (NCBI taxonomy): Eukaryota > Metazoa > Chordata > Mammalia > Artiodactyla > Ziphiidae > Hyperoodon > Hyperoodon ampullatus. Next base: position 3,171,673 of record NC_136929.1, on the reverse strand, counting down.
GTTCTGTCCAAAAAATAGAGAGAGATATGGAACAAATCCAGAAAAGTTTAGATCTAAGAAGGACATATTACCACTTATTAATCACATTTTGCAAACAAGGAAACTGAGGCCCATCCTGGTCTAAGGGATTCATCCACAGCCTCATGTACAGAAGAGCCTCCCTTTTTCTGGGTCCCCCAGACCCCAGCAGATTGCCCAGTAGAAAACAAGATTATAGAATTACAACAAGCCTTTGAAAGTCGACTTAAAGAGCTAAAAGAAAATAATAAGAACCGAAGCAACTTGATTCCACAAAACAAAAATAATCAGTGAAATCTATTTTACAAGGAAGTAACCGAGGGCATTCCACTGTCAAAATTCATATTAAAATTTTCCCCAGCGGGAACTTCCTGTGTGCAGCATTCTCTACGGACAGCGTTTGAATGATATGCAGGAGGTGAAAGCACTTTGAAAGGCTAGGAAGAGTATTTCCAGTCTCATCTAGACAGTCCTTAGGCAAGAAATTCGATCCCTTGGTGCGTTTCCTTCTGCACAGCGTGATGAGACTACCTGTCTCCCAGGATCCAGGTGGAAAGCCCTGCGTAGCTATCAATCGACAAAATCCTGAATGAAACTGCTCCAGGAGAGACAGCACATCAAAGTCCAGGGAGGACTTTCCTCCTTCACTCTCCAGAGCTTGTGAATGGGAGGTAGTGGACTTGGCAGTGTCTGAGCCCGTTTATAGCGGTTTTTGGTGTGACTCATCCACGAGTACCTGTCCCATAGGTACAGCGCAGACTTCAGTTTGCAGTCTTGTGTGGCTCCAGCAGGGCTTCTCCCCAGGGGCGGGGCTGCCCCCCAAGGACATGGGTTAATGTCTGGAGACCTTTTTGGTTGTCACAACTCGGGAAGGCTGTTCCTGGCCTCTAGCGGGTGGAGACGAAGGATGCTGCAAAATGCCTCGGCAGGCACAGGGCGGCCTCCACAGCAGAGAATGACCCGGCCCCAGCTGTTAGGGCTGCAGCCCTCGAGGAGAGCACATGTGTGCGCACAGGAAGCGCCGCACTCGGGGAAGCGCTAGAGAATGCCTCTTCCCCCACGACGCGCCCTCAAATCCAAATCTAGAGGTGCCGACGCACCGATTGCACTGTTCTGCTTTCATCTCTTTGCACCAGTTTTCTCATCTCCACAGTGGTGTTGCCGGGGACACCTGAGGTGCAGAAGGATGCCATGGGAGGATGCTGGGCGTAGGCAACAGCTGGCGCGCGTGGGTGTGGGTGGTGCGCGTGGGCGTGGGTGGTACGAGTGAGGGTCTGGCGCGCCCGCCGGAGCCGTGGCTGAGCTCAGCGTTTGCAGGAAGGAGGGTGCTGCATAGTGGCCTCACCTGCCCGCAGGAGCCTGCGTCCACCTATGCGCCCCGCCCCTTTCTCCAGCCCCTGGCATCTTCCTCCTTTGTCTCCATGGCTTTCCCTTCCTGGCCAGCCCTCCCTTCTCAAGGGCCTGCCCAGCGCTCCTGTCTTCCCAGCCCATCCAGCTCCACTTACACCTGCTTCACGCCTGTGTTTGCGCAAAGTGAAGATGGCTGGTGAAGCTAACTCTCACTAAAGAGAAAAGTATTCATGTCTTAACCCTGCTTGGAGAGACTCATTCGAAAAGAGTTTATTAACCCAAAGGAACCTCTTTAAAGGTGGCTTTTAAAAGAAATCTTTTGGGGTGATTTTGCTCTGAGGGTTGGGTGCAACAGATAATTTTTATTATTTAGGTCTTTTGTTTTTCCAACAGCATGGGCACCGTGTATTAGTATTGATTCTGATTTTATACAGGAGATCCTTTTTTTTTTTTTTTTTTGCAGTACGCGGGCCTCTCACTGTTGTGGCCTCTCCCGTTGCGGAGCACAGGCTCCGGACGCGCAGGCTCAGCGGCCATGGCTCACGGGCCCAGCCGCTCCGCGACATGTGGGATCTTCCCGGACCGGGGCACGAACCCGTGTCCCCTGCATCAGCAGGCGGACTCTCAAGCACTGCGCCACCAGGGACGCCCGAGGAGATCCTTTTTAAAGGGAACTCTAACTGTGCCTTTGCCTAATCCACAGAGATTAGACTCCTTTTCCTATACAGTTTTAATATTTTAATTAAATATTAAAAGTTTAATGTTAATATTTTAAGTATGTTTCTATTTGTACCTGTGCTAATTCATTGGATTCTCATATTACCTTAGAAGTAAGATAGTTACCTACACACACGCGTACATACACACTATTAATTTTTAAATGTAGGGATTTTTACCACCAATATTCAGACGAGAAAAGAGAGGCCATGAGACTTGCCGAAGAGCCCACAGCCTCTGAGCACCGTGTTTTGTCTCAAACCTGGAGTGTCTAACATCCCCTTTTCCTGAAGCCTCCACCCCACAAGAAGGAAGCTGACCGACCCCAGCCTTGCTCATGTAAACATCTGAATAACTGTGAATGCTTTGGGGAAAACTGAGTACTTTTTAAAATTAAAACACTGGCATTTCTATGGGGAAATGAGCAATTGTTAAGCCAATTCATCAAGAGCCGCAAGCTATCAACTTGTGCTTTGTCTTCCTGCCAAGCAAGTCCCACCCACAGATGAACCCCTGGTAGGAGTCAGCTTCAAGGACAGCTCAGAAAATGAGTCTCAGATCATCAGCTGCTTCTTAATCCACTTGGGATTTGCATCCGGGAATCCTATTTGTCCGAAGGTCAGTCCCTGGACTCAGCCTGGGTTGGAATCTGCCTCACCCCTCATCGGCTGTGTGATGTGGGCAAGCGTACCTCTCAGAGCCTCTGCGAGCTCATTTGTGAAGCAGAGATGATAAGCACCTTGAAGAGGTGTGAGGGACAGAGGAGACGAGGTGTGTGATTCACGGAGCCCAGGGCCTGGCACATCACCATCATCAACATTGCTCTTGTGGTTGTTAGCTTTCCACACTAAGATATTCTACTATCGCTTCTTCTGCTGGATTGTTTTTTTCTCTAGGAGCCTGATGCCATTCCTTGATTATTAGCTGTTATAATAATAATATAATTATTAGAGGGAAATAAGTATTTCTTGTTGCTTATTAGCTGTTATAATAATAATATAATTATTAGAGGGAAATAAGTATTTCTTGTTGCTTATTGCTTATTAGCTGTTATAATAATACTATAATTATTAGAGGGAAATAAGTATTTCTTATTGCTTATTGCTTATTAGCTGTTATAATAATACTATAATTATTAGAGGGAAATAAGTATTTCTTATTGCTTATTGATTATTAGCTGTTATAGGAATAATATAATTATTAGAGGGAAATAAGTATTTCTTATTGCTGAATTTTTCATGGCTTCCCGAGGTAATGCTGGCCTCATTTGTGTCCTGCTGTTGGACAACTATGTTATGAAGCTCAGGAGGTAGAAGCCGCTTGGCTGGTCTCAGAGGACTTGGCATACATCAGATCACATGTAGGGCGAGAGGACCCATCACTAAACCTTCTCTCTCGTCCAAATGTCTTTAAACAAAGCGGTTACAGTGCCATAGCGTACTTGAGGACCGCTGTTCTCAAAAACAGCTGCGTGGTGCCGAAGCATCCTTGTTGATTAGCCAAATGGAATCAGTTCTTTCCACAACACATTTTTAAAGACTTAAGGGGAAAAAACGAGAGTTCGAGTTTTCATAGAACAATGTGCACCCGTTTTCCGCCCACATCCCCAGAGAGAAGTATATGAATCACACCACTGCAGATGAACCGAGTATCAAAACAGGTGCTGCAGAGTAAAGAGCATGAATCCTCGTTTTCCTTAGATACGGCACAAATAAAGCAGCGTTTATTTATGGTAACCCTGTGCATAAACCCCTTTTACAATGGCACACAAAGTGAATACAGTGTTATACAAAGTACATAAAACTGAAGAATCTACCAAACATCACTTTAACAAGTTAATATTTTAACATTAAACTGTAACAGTATAACAATTCAAATAGCACTTTAAAAAATAAATGATTTCCTTAAATTGATACAATTATAAGAGAAGGAATATTAATAGAAGAAATCAACAACAACAATAAATCATCCCCCTGCAGCCCCACCTTCAGGAACCCCAGCTGCCTATTTTAATGGGTGAACAATTTATTATATTTCCCAAGAAATTTCTTTTCAAGGAGGTAGAAAATAGTTGCACGTTTTCCCCATTTAAAATGTATACTTTGGGACTTCCCTGGTGGCTCAGTGGTTGAAAATCTGCCTGCCAATGCAGGGGACATGGGTTCGAGCCCTGGTCTGGGAGGATCCCACATGCCGCGGAGCAACTAGGCCCGTGAGCCACAACTACTGAGCCTGCGCGTCTGGAGCCTGTGCTCCGCAACAAGAGAGGCCGTGATAGTGAGAGGCCCGCGCACAGCGATGAAGAGTAGCCCCCGCTCGCCGCAACTAGAGAAAGCCCTCCACAGAAACGAAGACCCAACACAGCCAAAAATAAATTAATTAATTAATTTTCCAAAAAATGTGTACTTTGAATAACAGAAAAATGAGCGGTAAATTTCTTAAAGATTCATAGCCAGTTCGGTGGTAGTAGATTTCTGTTTATATCAACCTCAAAAACCAGGGTTCAGAATGGGGGTTGAGTGGCTGTTTCATTGTGAGTTATGGATATCATTGTTAAAATACATACTCAGAATTCCACCAAAGATTTTATCTAATACGGACCATAAGATTCTGGCAGAGAATCAACTCACATAGGTCTTTTTTTTTTTTTAAGATTTTTTTTTTTTGATGTGGACCATTTTTCAGGTCTTAATTGAGTTTGTTACAATATTGCTTCTGTTTTATGTTTTGATTTTTTTGTTTGTTTGTTTGTTTTTGTCCCTGAGGCATGTGGGACCTTAGCTCCCCTACCAGGGATTGAAGCCGCATCCCCTGCATTGGAAGGTGAAGCCTTAACCACTGGACCACCAGGGAAGTCCCTCAACTAGGTCTTCTAAACATCACTCTTGATGCATCACATTTTTAAAAAAAAAAAAAAAAGACCCTTGTTTATCTTTTTTAAATGCTTACTCAGACTTCGGAGGATAATGCTGTGCTCCCAGCATCCATGCTAGCATGCTGGCCTTTTCCTGCCATAGAAGGTGGTGTCAGAACAAGATCCAGAAAAAACAAATAGGAAGCTCACTGTTTTCTTGTTGCTTGATGTTATTAGCCATACATACTATTTACAGTACTCAAGGGGACGACAGGAAGAAAGTGGGAAAAGAACTGTTGTATGTGAGTTTCGGAAGCTAATATTGCACCATGCTTACCCTGTGAGAATGTATGGGTTCAGAGTCAACTTACTCTTCAGTAAACTGGGCCTGGGTGTTAGAAGGTGGCTCAGTCTCTGTCCCAGGCACCAAACAAAGGTCCAGTCGTGTTTGCTCCCAAGCTGAGTCCAGGTAGCATTTGCTTTTGGTCATCTAATGGTCCCAATCTTGTTTTAACTTTACAGAACTAAACCAATTCCACATAATCATACACACACACACACACACACACACACACAATCAGGGTGCATCTGAAGCATTTGGGGGAAAAAATAAGTCAATTATATTTTCATTTGATAAATGCTAATATGCTGCGTGTAATTATGGTTTCTGAGGACTACATTTATAGGTTTATACCAGGTCAGGAATAGATATTTTTCCTTTTGGCTTTTTAGATTGTATGAGGTTTTAGACATCACCAACCAGGAAGTTCATAGGGGAAAACAATCGGGGATTATTTATTTCAGCACTTTTCAAACCACATCACGCTCAAACTGGTGCATGTGGTCCCCGAGAAAGGGTTGCCAATGGGAAGGGAAGGGACCACTGGAGGGACCGCTGGGGTGGCTCTTTGCTCCAGACTGCAAAGACAAGGAATCCATCCCAAGAATGTCAGTGTGTTTGCACCGGTGGCCCGCTCTGTGTGAGAAGGAACCACGTACAAAGGGGCAGTGTTGCCCTGCGTGCGTACGGAAGGGAACCTCACCTGACCGCACAGGCGCACAGAGGAGAGAAGCCCCAGGAAGTTCTCTGCAGATGCTGGACCTTGGCAGTTCATCTGTGCTTAATGACTTCAGGGGATTTTGACACCTTACTAAGACAGGGAAGAGGCCAGGGTGAGCTCTAAAACCCTCTTCAGGTACCCGATTCCATGATTCTGTGCATCTCTCCTGTCCTGGGGAATTTAACCACAACTCCAGCTCTGGGGAGCGTCACCCTCGCTGTCCGGTGGGTGGCTCAGGTGGCACTCGCTTGTCCAGCAAGGTCGCCACCCAGCTGTGAAAAGTCACTTCTAACTCCCTGAACCTGCTCTGCCCTCCAGACTCTTCCCAGAGTGGCTCCCTTCACCTACCTCGCACGCAAGCTTGAGGACCACGCCTAGTTTCACCTGCCCGAACATGGGCCTGCCCGGCCCAGCTGGGTGCCCACCTCTGGGCCCCTAGTGGCCTTTGCAGCCAGTGACCGACTTCCCCATCCCCCGCGGGACCTGGGCTCCTGGAGAAAGCCCCCCGCATCCAGTGGGTGCTGAGCAGTAGTCTGTGAGGAAAGCAAGGAGCCAGATTGGCCAAGCCTGGCGAGGTTGTCCGTCTTCCCACAAACAAGGGATTAGAAGGAATTAAGACAAAAGAAAGAGAAGGACTGTTGGAGACCAGCAAGAAGTGATGCTTGCAACTTAACAGCCAAGGGCAGAAAGGATAAATATTCTTTAAAATGAAGAGTCAAAAGGGCTTAGAAATCTGGGACCATCTCACGCTGTGAGTAAAGCACAGCAGTGCTAACCATTTACGGTCGTGATAAGCAGAGTGCTGAGAAGATGTTGAGTCACGTTCAGTACTACAAGGGTTCCCAGAGTGAGGTCCCTGCAGTGGGGTATCAGCATCTTCTGGGACCTACTGATCTGAAAGTATGGGGACAGGGCCCTGCAGTCTATGGAGGCATTTGAGATGCATGTGCAAGTGAGTGCAGGATTCAGTATTCACTTTGTAAGAAGAAAGATGCCAGGTGTGTTTCCTCATCTGAAACATGGCACCCTGGAAATAGAGGGGTTCTAGAGAGAAACTGCACTCAAATGTCAGCTTTGTCATTTCTAGCCTGTGATTTTGGCACATTCCTTAATATTTTTGAGCCCCTCTCTTCATCTGTAAAAATGGAAATTAAAATACATACTTCAGGGCTTCCCTGGTGGCGCAGTGGTTGAGAGTCCGCCTGCCGATGCAGGGGACACAGGTTCGTGCCCCGGTCCGGGAAGATCCCACGTGCCGCGGAGCGGCTGGACCCGTGAGCCATGGCCGCTGAGCCTGCGCGTCCGGAGCCTGTGCTCCGCAATGGGAGAGGCCACAACAGTGAGAGGCCCGCGTACTGCAAAAAAAAAGAAAATACATACATACTTGGCAGGTTTGATGTGGAGGTTAGAGATGAAATTCATGAGGCAACTGGCAGCCACGTGGGATGGCTGTGTTATTATAGTGTCCCTCCACTTCTTTATCTGGCCCACAAACCTACATGGAGCACCGTCTATGCAAAGAGTACTCCAGTAAAGACGGTGAGTAAGATGCTTACTCTCTAGAAGATCATGCTCTGGGGCAGAGATGGAGGAGAGAATAGACAGCAAATGCATCTAAATAATCCCAAATGGATGTGATAAATGCCACCCATGTTGGCCTCCTGAACCAAGAGCTTTTAGAAAGGTGTGTACTGAAAGTGGCCCAAAGTTGGATGTTAAATGGATAAATCTTTATCCAGAAAACTCACTTAAATGGACCATCTCAATACCCACACAGAGCAAGTGCATTACCATAAACAGTATTTTTTTTAATTTTTTAATTGAAATATAGTTGATTTACAATATCGTGTAAGTTTCAGGGGTACAGCACAGCAATTCAGTTACATATATATACTATTTTTCAGATTCTTTTCGCTTATAAGGTGTTACATAATACTGAGTATAGTTCCCTGTGCTATACAGTAGGTCCTTGTTGTTTACTTTATACATAGTAGCGTGTATATGTTAATGCCGGCCTCCTAATTTATCCCTCCCCCGACCAGCCCTTTCTCCTTTGGTTACCATAAGTTTGTTGTCTGTGTCTGTGGGTCTCTTTCTGTTTTGGAAATAAGTTCATTTGTGTCTTTTTTTTTAGATTCCACATATAAGTGATATCATGATATTTGTCTTTGTCTGGCTTACTTCACTTAGTATGATAATCTCTAGGTCCATCCATGTTGCTGCAAATGACATTATTTCATTCTTTTTTATAGCTGAGTAATATTCCATTGTATATATATATAAAACACATCTTTATCCATTCACCTGTTAATGGACATTTAGGTTGCTTCCATGTCTTGGCTACAGTAAATAGGGCTGCAATGAACATTGGGGTGCATGTAAGTTTTCAATTTATGGTTTTCCCCAAATATATGCCTAGTAGTGGGATTGCAGGATCATATACCATAAACAGTATTTTTAAAACCTCAGAAGTTAACCTCCTTAATGGCGAAAAACTGAACCACTCTAGGTCTTGAGAACCGTAGCTCAAGTCCATCCATCAGGAGAAATTGCGATGCCTTGGCAGGTTTTGTGCTTTCTGTACGGCTGTTCCTCGATACCGGGATGGCTCCTGAAATGGATGGGAAAACAGTGCCCTTCTAGGGAAGCCAGTTATTGGCCAAAGTTGCCACCTGTTCACCGGCAGTCCCACACTGGGCTCAGGGGTGACACTGAGCTGGAAAGGACCTTGGAGCCACCTGTGGCCCCCAGCAAGCCCTGCACCTGTTTCTAAGTATAGATGGCTTCTGGGATTTCAATTCTGTTTTTCCTAATCACCTCAGCCCATGAGACTCAGAGGCAGGTAATGGGGCCAAATAAGTAGCCTCGTGGCTGTGACATCACGATGTCCTTTTTTAGGGCTTCAGAGGTCGCAGCTGTGCACGCGGGGCCCCCGAGTGGGTCTCCGCAGCCCCTGGACCTGCTCCTTGCTTTGCCCTGGGTTTTATTTTTGCCCTGGGTGTCCTCAGTCCAGGACACGCTGACGTTTATTAAAGAAGCGATGCTTTATGGCGTTGACAGTATGTTCTCCCTTCTGCTGGCTCCCACCTGCATTAAAATGTGTATGCCTCGGGATGTTTTTAAAGCTTCCGTGTTGACGGCCTGACCAAAAGTAGACTTTTCGGGCATCCCTAAATGATTCTTATGTTAGGAAAACCTGACAGTAGAAACAGGAAAACGCCAAAAATGGTCAAGGGGAAAACTCAGAGGCAGGTCCTACTTAAGCTTGATTGGAATAGAATTCCTCAGATGTACCCTAGTAAGCCAAATATACACTGTAAGGGAAGATTGATGTGCAACGTGAAACCTCAGAGCAGGACTTAACAACAGGTGGGTGCCCAGAGCCCCCCTTAACCAGCGAGCGAGCGAGCAGGGTGGGAGCTGAGCCTGGAAGCGGGAGGCAGCCGGGGCGGCACTGCTGAACTTTCCCCGCGTCCTGAGTGCCGGGCGGGGCTGGCGCTCCAGACACTACTTGAAAAGGGAAGGTTCTGGGACTCCTGGCACCGTGGCCTTGCCTCTGCCCAAAATTCAGAGTTTATTTTTACTCGTTGAATGAGAAAAAGAAGGAGTGCTGTGCTCTGTCCTGCTCCGCACCGCTGCCACATTTTTAGACCACGGAGCGAGATGAATGCTGTCGGAAGGAATGTGTTTATGGAAGGGGCGGTTTTTACCCATCAGAGAACCATGCTTTTTGACTTTAAACATGGCATAAAGCTTAAGTGTGGTGAGTGGGCAGAAACAGAAAATTCTGCCCCTCACATGAATGAGGGGTTGATGGGTTCATTCGTTGTAGCTTTGCTGGGGAGAGGCACAGAGCCTGCTCTGACACCAGAATGTGTGTGCTAAACTGTGCGATCAATTGTCCTGCTGCAACTGCAAAGGGCTGGGCTCCATGGGCCCTGGGGCCTCCCTGCAGGGTCCCTGTGCGTCTGTCGGGACAGCTGCTCCGGAGCATCCCTCCTCCTTGACCCCTGTGTCCGGCCTGCTCTCGGCCTCACCTTCACAGGGGCTCCCCTCCCCGTCCTGGTGAATGAGGTTATGGCCCAGAACCCGGCGCTCCCTCCGGCCCCTTCCTGCCCAGACCTCTCATGTCCCCCCTTCTTTGAGCAGCAGACCCCCCCAGCTCCCCCCTCGCGTGTCTGCCATCCCCAGCTGAGCCGACACAGGCGGGATGCTTCTCCCAGCATCCCTGGAAATCAGCCTCTTCACGAGGCCTGGTCCAGGCCAGGCGTGAGAAGGGAGGCCACCAGCCACTGGGGGAGCCAGAAGGGACGCTGGCTTTAGACGGGAATAGCAGAGCTGACCGCCCTCACCTCTTAAGGTTCAGGTTAGATCGTATCACTTCTCCTTTCTGTGCAGCAGCGCATCCTTTGGGGGACATGTAACATCCTTAAAGCACTTCCGATGTTTAGCCTGCATCCCGCCGTATCCCTCGTACACACATACACACGCTCACACTCATACAGATTCGCCCATACATGGTTGGGAGTGAATACACCCTGCGTGACTTAATTGGAATCTCAGAGCAATAGGCAGTGGCCATCAGACCCGTGTCCTGGGCCACTGATGTGAGCATCATCTGCCTGAGGATGGGCCCACTCAGCACGTTTGTCCTCACGACCCCCGTCTAAGAGAAGGGAAGATGATCGAAGTAGTTTGGGCTACAGACTCTTCTCTGTAGCACGGACATCTCACAGGATGTCGCGGGTGAGTCTCTGAGATTTCAGTTCCCACAGTGAAGCCCGACCTGGGCAAAGGCCCCTGCCCTGGGTTCTCCTTCGTGGTCCAGAAGCTTCCATCCCGGCTGACGGAGGAGGTGGGGTCAGCCACATTAATTTACACAGCCGCCCCTGTTTAGTGTGGTGCTTTTCCCCAAACATTTGTAATGCAAAAAATTTGTAAATGCCTCACTTCTTGTTTGACTCTTAGACCCTTCTCAAAAAAATCAACGTTTAATAAATACACCTTAGTCAGCTATGCCATGTACTTGGTCAAACCAACTCAGTTTTATTAAATGCCCGTTTATCCTGCCCGGGGTAATTTGAAAAACAGGAACGGAAGACTTTACATTACAATCTCATTCATTTATCCACAGAGAGCGTAGTGAATGTGTACTGGAAATCAGGTGGTTATTAGGTGCAAGGCTGTCGATTTTCCTAAGCCACCACCTCCCCACTAGACATCCATAATCTACTTGCGCTTGGTGGGGATCCCAGAAAGACTGCCATGGCGATGGGTGGCATCCCTGTATCCACAGGTCCCCCGAGGTCACCTGATGACCTGGCACAGGAAGTCTTTGCCGTTGAAGCCAGAAGGGACCCTGGGCCCATCTAAGCTGGATTCCACGGGTGAGACCACAAAGGGGACCTGTTACACTCAACCTCACGCCACGGGTGACAGACAGAACCTGGTCCAGACTCACATCCACAAACTGACACCCCGTTAAATCACATTTCAGTACTTTTGTATCACGGTTTCCAGCTTTACACGTTTCAAGGTCATGTTTAAAATCAGCAGCATTTATTCCATAGGGCAGTTGGGAACCATTCTTTAGGGACTGGAAAGTCCATTCTCATGCCCTTTGACCCCATTGATGTTAATTCCCAGTGACACACTCTCAGGATGCCTTCGCCAGCGGAATCCTATATGCAGGGCTGAGCCGTGTGAGGTCTGAGAACCAACAGGGCGGCCCGTCGTTAACCTTGACTGAGTAAATCCCCCTCGTAGAACGACTGTGGTCAAAGATCGCCCGTTCCCATGTGATCCTGAACAGTTGGACTTATTACCAAATTTGAATTAAACTCTCTTTTTTAATACTGAAATCTGTTTTCTAAACAGACATCTATCAAGTGGAAGCTACTTCTTTTGTATCTGACAGTATCTTTTAAACCGTTTATTCAGTTATTTGGGTCACCAGTGACTTATGAATTCTCCAGTTTAAGTAAGAAACTTTGGGGTCAAGACTTCTTTTTCTGGTACTTCCTCATTCACACAAAAATGTTCTTTTTTTTTTATTAGTGCTTTGGGGGTTTTGCTGGTTTTGCTTTCAGGAGTCTTGAAGCCTTGCTTCCAGAATGCTGGCGTGGATGCACTGAGCTCCATAACATGTCAAACTTGTGCATTAAGAAAAGAGTTGTAATATCTACAGGTTCTCCCAGAGCCCCTTCTCCCCCTGAGCAGGGGCGTGACTTTGGGTAGCAAAAGAACCAGAAGCATCTGTTTCCAAATTAGCAAAATGGGGACAATCAGAAAACCTGATGTCTCCAGACCTGTTCATTCTTGAGGTGTCCCGCAGCTGCTGCCTTGCTGTCATGAGCACAGTGTGGTGATGCTAAGATGTCATTGGGTTAAAATAATTTCCAGAGAACTGAAATGCTTGTGGAGAAGGAATGGGCTCTATCACTTACCAGCTTGTTGGCCTTGAGGAAATCCCTCAGCTCTGCAAGCCTCGGGTTTAGTTCTGCCAACGGAACGGTGATATTGGCATAGGTGTTCAAGGGAGATGCAGTAAAACCTCAGCTGTGGTCAGCGCTCGTGCAGGTGGGCAGTCTCCCCCATCCCGCTCCACTCCAGCCACTGCGTTTGCAGGCGTGGTTTGGTGGTTCTCCTTGGCCGGCTGTGGAAGTCTCCTTTGCTCTTCTCAGTATTTACCTTGAATTTCTCAGTCCCCTTATACCTCTTATCTTGTGAGCATCCTTCTATGCATGTCTTCTGGAACCTTCTCCCTTCTTGCCCCGACACGTTCCATTCCCTCCCAGGGTGATTTTGGAGGGCGTGAAAACAAACATCTGAGTTTTCAACAGCCCGTGGCAGGAGTCAAAGAACTCCAGATTTGAGATTCTAGGAAAAAGAAGAGGGTAAAGTCAATACTGAAAGTCAAGGCTGAACATTGGGAGGCTTTAAGAGTAAAAAAGAATGAGCAAGAAAACAAGTCAACAGCAACTCATCATAGAAAGAGCCCTGAAAGTTGAAAGAGTCCAAATAATTACTTTATACTGTTTATTTCCCCCACCCCATATTCCAAAAGAATTTGAGTAAACTCAAAGAATGACACTATAGTGGAAAGATAAATGTGTCTGGGCTGGTGATTTACCTCCCAGATACAGGGGGAGGGTAGGTTTCAGAGAGGCGTGAACCAGGACAAGGACAAGGAGTTAGGATTAAATCGACAAAGGGGAGAGATGAGGTCACAGCAGAGCCGTGGGTCCGCAGGGTTCTCTGAGACCTCCTCTGCCTGCATGTGCTTAGGATGCAAAAATGCTTGTGACTTTCCAGCCAGACGTGGACTGAGCAGCAGATGCTCCTGGCCTGTGCAGAAAAAGACCATATTAGCACATGGCCATCTCATTCCTGTTTCCTCATGGGATGCCTGAGAATCTCCCGCTAGAGTCTGTTCCTCCGCTTTCCCCTCTTATCTAACTCTGGTCAGGAATAATAATTGGAGACTTCCTGCCCTGGAAACCATCCGGCCTTCTGGGGCACCCCCCATCCTTCCTCTTTCTTTAGCTATAAATTAAGTCCTGGAATAAAGAAGGAGAGGGAGACAGTTCAGTACCGAGAAAGTGATGCAAGGGAGGAACTGTGTAGTCTGGGAGTCCAGGAGGAGGATAAACAAGGACCACGTCCTTGATTTCCACCCTCCCATCCGCCCCCTCATGTACAGGGAGAGAGGAAGGACTTACAGGGAAGGCACGGAGGATTTCTTTGAGCCGGGAGGAAGGATTCCACAGTCATGGAAAACTGGGAGATGCTGGGGGTGCCCACCCTGCTCTTATCCACCTGGGAAGATGTGCTCGTGGTGAAGCTACAGTTTCAAAAATCCCTGCTAGCAGCACAAGTGCATGAAAAACGGTGAATAAAGTTAATCTTGTGTGACTCTTTTTTGTGATGTAAAATTGAGCTTTTTTATTTCTCTAACAAGCTCTTTTTAAAGACTATTCAAGAGGAAACTAAAATTAAAATAGCAAACTGCACTTTCACCGGCTTAGTTTATTAATGCTACGTGACTGTCCCATCCAAGAATAATTTCAAAAGCATAGAATTTTTAAATGGCAATACTTGGATGTGGAAATGATGTCAGGATCACTGTTTTATGACTATAATACAGTATGATGTAAGCCTTATGTAAAAATGAAGTGACCTTCCTGTTGAAATGCATTTCAAGTCTCTTGGCAACAAGGTTTTGAATATTGGGTTTTAATTACTCAGTTTTCAACTATAATACTTTGTGCTGTAATTCTAGACATTTTCAAGAGAATCTCCCCATAAAAAAATGTTTAAAGTAAACCTCAGTTGCATGACTCATATACAATGAGAGTCAGAATATCTTTTCCCAAGACACAACGGATGCACATTACACAGCGGGCAACCCCTAACCTCCCTCTGCGGCCACAGCTTACCGACACAGATTTGGTTTCCAATTCATAACTGATCCCAAAACAAGTAAGGGAGTGCTCGTGGAATTACCTCACAGAAATTGCCGTGTTGTATGGAAGAGAGAAGTCTTAAAGAGCGTGGTTTCCTTCACTGTGGAGAGATGCTCCCTGCATGCAAGGCATGTGCCGTGCTTGGGTGTTGACGGAATGGCAGGGGACAGAGCCACACTATGGCACTAGGGGATCCCTGCCTCCTTGTCCCCCACCCGTGTGTGTCTGTGTGTCTCTTTCCATGTCTCTCTGTCTCTCTCTGCAACCCCTACCCTCGCTTTGCAAAGTTAATAAGAATGTGGGGGGCTTCCCTGGTGACGCAGTGGTTAAGAATCCGCCTGCCAATGCAGGGGACAGGGGTTCAAGCCCTGGTCCTGGAAGATCCCACATGCCGTGGAGCAACTAAGCCCGTGTGCCACAACTACTGAGCCTGCGCTCTAGAGCCTGCGAGCCACCACTACCGAGCCCACGAGCCACAACTACTGAAGCCCACGTGCCTAGAGCCCGTGCTCCACAACAAGAGAAGCCACTGTAATGAGAAGCTCGCGCAGCGCAACGAAGAGTAGCCCCCACTCGCCGCAAATAGAGAAAGCCCATGCACAGCAACGAAGACCCAATGCAGCTAAAAATAAATGAATAAAATAAATTTTTTTAAATGTTAAAAAAAAAAATAAGAAAGTGGGACATTTCTCCCATTGTGTTTTACTTTACCTTTTTAGGCTTGGTCGTTATGTCCCCTGAATATAACACTCACTTTATAATTAAAAGATGTTTCCCCAAGAAAATCTGTCACTATTGATGCTTTTGATCCAAATCTTGAATTCCACTGGAGAGGGAGGGAATAAAAGAGATAATAAGTAAGGACCCCAAGCAAGTAAAAGGTCCTAATGAACATGAGGCTAAAATAAGTGAAATGTACTCTTCTCTCCCTTCTATTATTTTAAATAGACCTTGTGTTTTAGAGTTTTCGGTTTACAGAAGATTGATGCGCAGCATACAGAGAGTTCCCGTACACCCGCTCCCTCCTCCCACCCCAGCTGTTCCTCTTGCTAACATCTCTCATTAAGGTGGTACATTTGTTACAAATGATGAACCAAGATGGGCCTTCCATTATTTTTTTAAATGAGAATCTGTCTGCGGGGATTTGTGTGATTGAATAATGCAGATTGAGAGGGATTTTTCTCAGCCAACCAGGTGCTGGTGAAAACGCAGCCGTTTCCTTCGCTCTGTAACTAGAGGGTCATGGTGGTTCCCACACCAGCACGTGGTCCCAGAGTCCAGATGGACTTGCCCTCAACTTCAAGGGGGGGTCCTGCACTTGGACAAGAACCTCCACAAGAAGGTCTGTGGAATCGAATCGTTTCATTCTCTGGAGAACATGCCTCTAGGAGTCCTTGGTTCCCTTCTAGCAAAATGTCAGACACACTCATTACCCTTTTCCTTTTTAAATTACTCTTGATCTCCAAAAGATAAGGACTGAACATCTTGTAATTAAATTCCATGATAGTCTAAAATGAAACCATCCAGAATTTTAATAGATATTAAATAGACTATTTAATAGACTAAGTTGACCCTATTATCTTGTGATGATAAAAATTAAAGGTGGTTTCCGATTCCTAGGAATAAAATGGATCAATGTCAATAATTAAAGAGTTGTCTTCTGTCCTATTTTTAAACTGCTGACCATGTCGACCTGTAACACAGAGAGGATTTAGAAAAAGGTCCAGTAAGTGTCCACATGTTCTGTGATTTTATTCTGTGTTTCAAGCCAGAGCATCAAATCTCACAAAGCCTGAGCCTCCACTCCTTTCTGCGAGCCCAGGTTCCGGGGATGTGACTAATACGAGGTTATTCACAGCCTTACCATCCTTGGTCATAATGCTTCTCAGGGCCCCAGCAGGACTGCCAAGACCACAGTGTAGCCCTGGTAATGTTACATGACAGTCAGAGACTTTTTGGAAAACCTCCTCTAGCCCACTGCTTATACGCCCCCATTGATATTTGTCTGCAGATAATTTTACAGTCAGTTTACTTGCAAATGCGTCACAAGCGTCTTGGGCTCCTACTTACAGAGCTTTTGCCAAAGGCAACTGGCCTGTGCAGCCCCAGAACCGAGAAACCCCTCCTGGCGTCACAAGCCAACAGTCCATCCCAGTTCTGTGTCCCCATCTCTGAATGGGGTGGCAGGTCACCAATATTTATGGGCTTGATGAGGGGGGAAAAAAGCATGAAAGAAAAACTTTTAAAAATGAATTTCTGGTTTCTCGTTCCCACTTAGTGATGGATACATATTTTTATATTATTGATAGTAAATTGTCAAACTTTTTTTAAAGAACATTGTAGGTGGCATATTTCACAACCTTGGAAAAGCAGACATTTGGGGAATCAGAACTGGAGGCCAGAAGTGTAGGCTCTGAATGGGACTGCCACTTACGGAGTAATGTGGCCGCAGGAATGATGATCACCTGAACTGCGGCAGAAAGCGATAGAAATCGTTATATCAACTGCAAGAGGATGAATGGCCCTTTGTGGCCATAAAGGAGAGTGAGTGGGTGGGCGTGGGGTAGAAGAAAGCAGCAGCTCTGTGCTGGGTCTGCAAGAGAGCTCTCAGATCGTGGCTCTCCCGCTGTGTGTTTGTATCCGCAAACTTATTTCTGTTATTGGGAATCCCGGGAAAAGATTGTCTAAAGTTACATTGTAACAGCCCTCTAATTTGAAAAGATGGGCTAATATTTGCTGAAAGCAGCTGTGTCAGACCCAAGAAAGAAGCTGTCCACCTGGGAAAATTCACAAGTCACCCCGGCCTCCCTCGAAGATAACCTTGACGTGCCATTAAGTATTTTGAGGATTTTGATGTTATTCTTAGAGAAGCACAAAAATCTGAATTAAAAAATCAGATTCCTGGGCTTCCCTGGTGGCGCAGTGGTTGAGAGTCCGCCTGCCGATGCAGGGGACGCGGGTTCGTGCCCCGGTCCGGGAAGATCCCACGTGCCGCGGAGCGGCTGGGCCCGTGAGCCATGGCCGCTGAGCCTGCGCGTCCGGAGCCTGTGCTCCGCAACGGGAGAGGCCACGACAGTGAGAGGCCCGCGTACCGAAAAAAAAAAAAATCAGATTCCTTTTTTTGCCGCTGCTTCCTCTTCCTTTTCTTGACCCCTCTCCTTCTTGGTTGTTTCCATTGCTGTTTTTGGCTATTTTTACATGCTGCTGGGGGGTGAGGATGCCCACAGTGTAAAATATGTTTATTTACATGCAACTAAAAAGAATGGAACACACATATCTGTTCCGAGGAATACGCACCCAGCCCCCTGACATAACAGCAGGAAATTTAGTCAGTGGAAGATCAGAGACACAAGTTCAGAGTCATCCTTGCCTTTGAAATTAAAAAATGAAAAGCACCATGAGCTTCATAGGGTACCAGAGATGTCCAGCCAGAGGCAGGTCGGGGTTAGAAATCATCTAGTGAGTGGTTACAGGACCACTAACCAAATGAACTTAGGTTGATTTTTTTTTAAACTTCCCTTTTGGGGCCAAATCCATTTTTTAAAAAAACAAGTTTTTCCTTCATTGTCTAACTGTATCCATTTTGGCTCAATGAAGCCATTTTATCAAAAGAGAACAAGCACAACTGCCAGTCGGTGGTAAGAACTGTCTTCATTGACAGTAACACCCAGAGAATGCGAACTTTGTGGGGCAGCTCCTGTGCGCCCGGTGTGTGCTGGTGTGGGTTTGGTGAAGGATGTTGAAGGAATCGCAGAAGGAAGGGAAGGCAGTGAACATCGCCCGCCCCGGGCACCACTCAGCTCTGTAGTCGTCCCAGAAGCCCTCAAGTCAGATATAGTGACCTGCGGGCACCCACCTGCCCAAAGTCACACAGAGAGGAAGCGGCAGAGTAAGATACAGTGATCTCCCCACACGCCCCCAAACCTACAAGGTTGAAAACGCAGCTGAGAAGCTCACATTCACGGAACACCCAGAGAACCCGCCAGACGTTGTATATTAATCATGCTGGCATTGGGGGCAATATTGAACCATCTCATCTTGACTTGGTCTGGGAATGAAGACAGAGCCTAGCTTTATCTGTAACAGGTTTTTAAGTGGCTCTCTGAGGTTGGTTGGCCCGAGACCTCAAGTCTTGCATTTCTGACCCATTTTACCTATTTTCCTTCCCACAGATTGACAGATACCAAGCGTGGGATTCTGCCTAGGTCTTGTGAAACCTCTCATTCTCCAAATGCGTATCATTCCCCGGGTGACGCAATCCACTTTTGTGAAAGAGATGAAAATATTGGAACTTTTCAAAAGTGGTTAAAATTTGGGAAGATTTGCCGTGAAAAATGTTTTAAAATGCAAATTCCCACACGGCTCTTCTAATTTATTTTAGTCTGGTTATATTTGCAATCCGTGGTCTTCCTGGCAGGAATCTGAGAGGCCACCTGCTCCTCTCAGAGGAAAAAACATTCTGTTTCAAGGCCAAGGGAAGGAGGGATGTGAGTGAGGTTTGCTCTGGTCACAGCTTCTGTAGCTTGATCATTGCACAAGCTCCTCCTGTACGATGCTTGATTAAAATTCTTGATGGCTTTGGTAATCGCCACAAGAGAATCTAATGTTCTTGAATTTGTTCCATGCTCATAATATATCCAGTAACCATGTGTAGTAATCAGACAGATTCTCCAAACACACAGCCAGCTGCATTTCTAAACTTTAACAAGGTTTGTGTGCTGCCTGGTCCTGCAGCCTTGGTCACCGGCCAGCCAGGAGAGCAATTTCCATTTTCATTCATTCCTATAGGGCACGCTTGTTATATAAACCTAATCTTCTATAAATCCTTCGGAGATCAATTTGTATAAGTAATCAGAGTGGGAAAGTTCCTCAGCAGATGAGAAACAAATAAGATTTTAGATGTTTTCTGAACATTAATTCACTTCTTAGATCTTGAAACTTTGGTCCAGTGGAAACTTTTGTCCCTCCCTCACCCCCCAGTATCATATAAGCTAGAATGAGAAGAGGAGTCAAAGATCAACTTCCATTAACTCCAGAGGCGGTTAAAACAACAACTGTAGTAAGACAAGTACCATTCCCTAGGTATTCAAACTTCAGTGAGAGGGCAGAAGATCCCAATGTTTTACATATTCTTCACTAGCTTGATGTCCGTGTCCTGGAATGTGATCCTCATGTGTCACTGTTTATATAAAAAACACAGACACAAAAAAACAGGTTGATTATCATTATGATTATCGTATCATCTTCCAAAGGGGGAGAAGATCGTAACTATTGAAACCTTCATTATACTCTTTAGCATCAGTTAGATTAAAGAAAAATCCCAATTCCATTTCCATAAATAGGAGAAAAGAGTTTTTCAGAAAATAAAGTGTTTATAATGATCAACCTCGATTTCTGCTCCCTATAGGAACTTGCCTGTTCACGTGCACATATTCTGAGTTAGTCATTGTAGCTTCATGAGTTCAACACTTTGGCCAGCATTCTGTTTTGTAAGTTTTAGCAGAGAACTATTTAAGAGGGAAAAAAAGTCTCACAAGTAAACTTATATTAGAGGAAAAAAAGGCAGATGTAGCTCTTGGGGCTTCCAATGCCTCTTAACAGAAAACATCTGCTGGACTTCCTGAATTTTTCTAAGACCTTGAGAAACACACCCACGCGTTTCCAACTTTTTTCCTAACCATCAAGTTGGCTTAGCAGGGCTCAGTTTTGCAACTGACTGCTCCGCTTTTTATAAATTTCTTATCCATTTGTGTATTCCATAGATAGGTGCTGACTGCCTGCTGTCAGTCTGGGGGTTGGGTGAGAAGCAGAGAAGAGATGTATGGGTCGGAGCATTGTCAGAACTAAAACCTAGTCTGTAGATGAGGGTTGGTTTGGGGCTTTTGCTTAAGGGAATCAAACCAGCTCACTTTAGTATAATCCATGTCTTTTTTGTGTGTGTGTGGTACGTGGGCCTCTCACTGCTGTGGCCTCTCCCGCTGTGGAGCACAGGCTCCGGACGCGCAGGCTCAGCGGCCTTGGCTCACGGGCCCAGCCGCTCCGTGGCATGTGGGATCTTCCCGGACCGGGCCACGAACCCGTGTCCCCTGCATCGGCAGGCGGACTCTCAACCACTGCGCTACCAGGGAAGAACCCGCGTCCCCTGCATCGGCAGGCGGACTCTCAACCACTGCGCCACCAGGGAAGCCCCCATGTCTTTTTAAATGAATAATATAGTAATTACAGTCGCATGAAGTACAACATATGTCATACAAGTTTCACGCAGGTGTTTGCCATTTAAATTCAAGGGACCCTAATTTGATGTGTTTAGAAAGAGACAATAAGAGTTTTGTTTGTGTGTTTGCCTGCCCATGGGAACTAAAACAAACAAGACTTATTTTTAAAAAGCTTCTACAAAGTCCGCATTCTGTTTTGGGAAAACGTTCAGCTCTGTTACTTTCTAAAACTGGGCTTTGTCATGCTCATCTCAGACAGCCCGAGGTAGTTCACCCAGTTCCTACCAGCATATATTTTGAAGGATTCTCTTGGTCTAAACAGTCTTCTGCCGTGTCTCTGAATCAGTTACTGTTCAAGGCAAAAAAAAAAAGTATAAGGTAGCAAAACATATAATCATGGCGTGTTTCGATTTCTCTTATTTAAGCTAATTACCCTTTTAAGGTAAACTTTCTGGGTCAATGCAGCTCTTCAGATCCGGACACATACGTGAAGGTTCTGCTCTTCCTATAAAATGCGAGACTTATAAAAGTCATTATATTTTGAATATTCCTTGATTCAGCAAACACACTGCCACTCACTAGGTATAAGAGACCCTGGTATGGGCTGGAGATGCAGGTTTGAATAAGGCATGGCGGCCACCTGGACAGCAGGCATCACCTGGCAGAGAGCGGAATTCTCCTTCCAGAGATGCAGGGTGTGGCGCGTGCAGGCTGCACGTACCTGCCCTGGCGTGAGGACTCAAGGAGGGGCAGCTGTGTCACCAGGGCAGGCCCTGGGACGGACTCACCTTGGCGAGCGTGTGTGATGGGAAGACCAGGGCCGAGAGGTGGGTGTCTAAGGCAGCACCATTTAAGGAGCTGAGAAAGAAACCCCCAAAAGGAAAACAGAGAACAAGGGGCAGAGAGACGGGGACCGGAAACACAGTTGTCCCCAAGAGGAGAGTGCAGCAGCAGCATCTTCACCCCAGGGAGGGAAGGATGGAGTCGAGACCGTTGTTAAGGCAGTGGGTTTAAAGAGAAAGGGGAGTTGGCTGGTAGCTAGCGGGAGGTGGGGGCTGTAGGAATTATAAAATTCCTGTAAAATCCAAACACAGCAGATTAGTTCAGAGATCAAAGAGGTGAATTGTGGCTGGGAAATGGCCTTTGTTCAGGGGGCCAGCAGGGAGTGAGTGCTGGCCGGTGCCCCAGGGGTGCAGGGGGAGGGCGGGCCTGGTGATGTGGGCTCTTTCGAGGACCGGGCACTGTGGAAGCCTGGGGTCTCAGGTCTGTGTCTCGGAAATGCCCGCTGGACGGTGCCAGGCGGGACTCCCAGCAAGGAGGGCTTGGGACGGCCAAGGCTGGGACGGCCGCCTTCCTTGGAGGGCATAGCACTTTTCCAGGGGGACGAAAAGACAAGCTAGAGGCCCTGAAGTGGGGCTGGAGCTCACGGCTGGGGGGACGGGGTGCTGTCCAGGGTCACACACCTGCTTCTCTGCCCTGGTGGGCAACCGTGGGCACCCCTTGTGTTCAGACATGGCACCTGAGACTGAGGAACGTAACAAGTCCCAGTGGAATAATATGTCTCATTCTCCCCCTGGTTTTTTACTTCTGGAGTTTTTTAAGAGGGGAGCAAGCTAGTGGCCTCTGGTGTTCATGCCCTAAGTGTGCTCCCAGAGAACTTCCCAGAAGCAAGCTGGGGTTGCCTGTCCCTCTTGTGGTCTCTGGCCAGGAGCTTGGAAGGGTGAGCTGAAAGCAGCTGAAGGAGTGGCAGTCTGTTCATCATTGAGAATCATTTTCTGGTGAATCACTCTGAGAGGGGACACCGTGCCAGCCTCTCAGTGGTCACGTCTGTGCCCCTGAATCTTTCCTGCACGTCAGAGCTCAGCTTCCAAGAAAGTGCTACTGTTTTCATGACAAAGAGGAATATTTGGCTGAAAGAAATCGCTACCGTACTGAGCAGCTAATAAATCTATGACAGCATTAACCATAAACCCCAGATGTAAACCAGATAGTAAATTGTCATCTGTAGGCCGCAATGTATCTGAAATCAGAGAGATACGTAAAGGGCCTGCAGAAGCGGATGCATCATCACTATAGACATTTATGGCTTCCTTGATCTAACCCAGAAGTAGGGGGAAGTGGCATATTCACCGAGCATTCATTGGGTGCAGGACACTGCACAGTGCTGGATGTACATTCAAAGATGTACGTGTTGTCTGGTCTTAAAGAAGTTACAGTGGATCCAGGAACATACCAGGAAACTAGCAGAAATGTACTGCATAAAATCCAGTCTGCGTATGGACGCAAGCTACTCTACTGTAAAACCAGGTCCCTCCTGGGGCACATTCCAGAGAGAGTTAAATTCCTGGGGATGAGCTTGTAAGGCCACTGTGATCCACTTGGAAATTAGAAGTGGATGCTTGCGGATTTTTTTTTAATTTATAAATAAGCCAAGATGCTTTCCCTACTACATTGCTACAAGCTAACTTGCAGTCAAGTCCATATTTTGTTTATCTCATATATTTTTCTCCTTTCTGTATTCTTCACACCTTCTAAATGTATATATACACATGTATTATATATGTGTGTGTATATGTATATACATAATATGTGTGTGTATATATAATACATATATAGGCTCCTCAGCAGTCGTTCTAACTCCATTTATGATCAGGACACAGGTGAGGGCATGTGGACCGCCTGGTTAGATCTTGCTGAAGGTGAAGGGCTGAGTCTTCGCCGGCTCTCCTTAAGCCTTCAGGAGCTCCTTAGGCACGGCCGATGCCATAAGAGGCGACTACTGTCCACACAGGCACCCACACCACCTCCCTCTTCCTCTGCTCGGGGAAGGTTGGGAAGAGGGCAGAGCCATCACGAGCCAATGCTTCTCCTTGATACAGGGCACCTCTGTCAACTCACCCGAAGAAAGGGAGCAAAGGCCACGCTGGGGAGAGGCTGGGCGCCAGCCAGCTCTGGAGATGGGGGGCACAGGGCAGACCTAGGATGCGGTTGGGGGGATCCAGCGGCCCAGACGGAGGGCTGGGAGGAGATGAGACTAGGATCCCCCGAGGCCAGTGCCGGGAGGCCCGGGCGCCACGCCAGTCGTGGGCGGAGGGTGCGGTGTGAGCAGAGAGGTCAGCAGTGTCCCCACTGTGTGGGCTGGGGTCTAGGTGGATGTACTGCGGGGAACGGGGTGAGGGGCAGAGGCGGGGAAGGGGCGGGGCTGGAAGAAATGGATTAACAAGCTCCTGGGAGGGTGCTGAGTCCACAGTGACCAGGGGGTGTCAGGCACACAGACGGAGAGAGGGTGCCTGCCGGGAAGCATCCCGGATGCAGCTTCCAGGGAAAGAGAGGCCTCACCCCAGAGCTCCTGGGAAAGAAGAAGAGCAAATGTAAACCCACGAGAAAACCAGATTTTACAGCTCGGAAACTGGGGAAGGAGGCCGAGTAAGACGCCAGGGTGTGCAGAGAAGCCCCGCAGAGGCTGGTCCAGGACAGGAACCCGTCTGCAGAAGGCAGGGGCCAGGACATGGACTGCGAGGGTCCTGCCCATCGAGGGGAGAGATTGTCCATGCAGAAGCAGCTGACATGGGCTCGGGCCAGTGGGAGATAGGAGGTGACTTCGGAATGTGTTCAGGTTCTACTGGGGAACACAGAAAATGCTTCCTAAAGAGTCACGGAACCGTACTCTGAGACTCAGGGTCAGAGCAGCTGGGGGGCTCCCTCCCGCCATCTCTCTCCCCGAGTTCCGCTGTCTCCCTCTCCCTGACTGAGGCAACAGGCATCACCACCGGTGCATATGGCGCCAGCCTGCTAAGTGCCCGTCTAGGCCGTGGTCGGATCACGGCCCTGTAGGAGACAGGAAGAGGACTGTTTGGGTGTCGAAGGCCTTCCACGTGGCCACACACAGGCGCAGAGAGAAATCTCCAGAATCCCTCCCTGTGTAGCTGCTGCCCAGCTGCATAGCCTGGGCAAATAGGACAACCCCAGGAGGCCACGGCGCTGGTGGAGAGCAAGGTAGCCACACACACACAACACACACAAAGGGGAACATCCTACAGAGACATCCAGGGTAAGGCTTTCTGGGGCTTAATCCCACCCAGAAGCTGAGCACCTAGCTTGTGATGGATAAACCACACTGTGGATGTTCTAAGCCCCAAAGGCCGCGAGCATTTACCCTGCTAATCACAGCTCCAGGTCTGTATTTTCACTCTCTCCGCCTTTGCCCCGTTGATGAAATGAGCCGTGAGCATCTTTGCTTTTGCCAGAGGTGGTGCCCTAAGGTCTTCGTAGGAGCGCAAATGCACAGGAGGCAGGGATGAGCGTGAGGCCTGGAAACGCAGCTGTCTTCAGTCGCCTTCCATTTTGTAGATGAAAATGCTATTTATTTTTCCTTCCACAAATGCGGTGGAGAAGAACCAATGTTCTGGAGGTTGTTTTCGCCCCGTGTCATGAGAACAGGACACAGCTGAGTCACTGCTCTGGAATGGATGTTAATGTCATTTGGTTTCCTCTCACCCAGGACCCCGGGTCTCATGTCTGGACAAATGAGCCATCCATTATCTTTCCACCAGACTGAAAAAAGATCAATTTCTCGTCGTTTGTTGCTCTTTTTTTTAATTGCGGATGTGTGTTCAGTGTCCGTCCAAATAATCACTCTAACCGGGCGGGGAGTCGTAGGAGGGAAGTTCGGGACGTCCAGATAGCCATCTGCTGGGGCAGACACACCAGGAAGCACCGGCCCTTTGTGGACGGTGTTTAACCCTGACGGTGGGCTGAAACCCTCAGCCCTCGCCTCCCCGGCAGCCCAGGGATGCTGCCATCACGGGGCTCTAACTGGTCTGTATCTCCAGAGCTTTCACCCGTGCACCGGGTATTATTATTGATCGTGTCTTGCAACAATTTCCAAAGCATTAGATACTTTTAAGCTGTGAATAAAGAAGGCTGAATTTTGATCTGGCTTTACTGTCTGCCGTTTAACCTTTCCCAATATCAGACTTCACAGGCGACATGGACTGTGAGGAATTAACGACCTTGAACACCAGGCTGCTCTGCCACTGACTGGTCATGTCACCCTGTCCAGGCTACTTCGGACTTGTGGTCATCGTATTCAAAGCTGGGCTAGAGCTTTCTCCAGGAGCTGTTCCCAACGTTATAATTTCATGTGTCCACGATCAAATACATGTTTAGGTACCTTCGGGTGGTCTGACGTCTTGAGGGGATCTTCCAGCTCTGCACCAATATAGTCCCTGCCATTTGTAGACTGCCAGGATCCAACAGCCCCATACGGTGAAGGGGCAAAGAGGCCCCTGTCGCCACCTGATCTAAGGGCTTCTGCCTGCAGTGCTAGCATTTCCGCCACTTCTCTGAGACCCTTCCGTGCTTCCCACCGCCATCTTCTTATCTCTTTCCTTCAGCCACTCCCAACATCAAACTAAAAGTCACTTTAGGGGCTTCCCTGGTGGCGCAGTGGTTAAGAAGCCGCCAGCCACTGCAGGGGACACAGGTGCGAGCCCTGGTCCGGGAAGATCCCACATGCCAAGGAGCAACTAAGCCCGTGCGCCACAACTACTGAAGCCTGCACTCTAGAGCCCGTGAGCCACAACTACTGAGCCTGCGAGCCACAACTACTGAGCCCGCGAGTCACAACTACTGAACTCTGCGCACCTAGAGCCCGTGCTCCGCAACAAGAGAAGCCACTGCAATGAGAAGCCCGTGCACCACAACGAAGAGTAGCCCCCACTCACCGCAGCTAGAGAAAGCCCACGTGCACAGCAACAAAGACCCAACACAGCCAAAAATATATTAATTAATTAATTTTTTTAAAGTCACTTCTAGACCCTTTTATTTCATTCACAACCAAATAGCCACCAGTTCTGACACTTCCCTGCCCATCAGGAGTGGCCAAGGGCTGCGCACCACCTGTTCCTTAGCTCATCTCCTTCTGAGGTTGCTGCACAGAGCCCTCTTAGCCGCAGTAGCCTTCTCCCACCATAAACTTGTTCTCCCGGGAGGTGTATGCTTAAGTTTTCAACAGCTTCCCCATATCTGAAAGCTTATTCTCTCAAACATCCAGAGAAGCCCTTTGTTCAGGAAATGCATAACGATTCCATCTTTTTACCATAAAACACCGCCACCAGCATTCAGAAACGATCAGATCTTTCTAACGTAACCCTCCTTCAACAACACATCTGTTCATGGGAGCGGGAGGGAACGCAGGTCAGAGATCCGTCTGATTGTCCGCGGGAGTGTGCTGATAGCTCCGAGTTTCAGCCTGCAGCCCCAGGGCCGTCCTTACATACCTTTTGACCAGAGTTGCTAAAAAGTAACAGAACTGCCTTGTTTGAGTTTCACCTTCTCTTTCTGGCCCCAGTCACTTTCGAGCAGAAGGGGGATTAATGAGCCGTGAAGTGGTCCCAAACTGAGCAGCATCGGGTTAAAGCAGAGACACGGGGTTTTTAGAGAATCACTGAAGGATTGCGGTTGGCTCAGTTTTGTCTAGATTTCCATGAACCCAAGCCTACATCTGTTTGTTTTTGCAGTCAGTTTGTCCATCTCTTTTGGGCTTGATTATAGCTTCATGAAGATCCGTAAAAAGATATATTCGGGGTCCACGGTCATACCCATGACTCAAGGGAGGTTCAGTTGGGTGGTGACGACAGCCTCTGGAATGTTCTGGAAAGCTGGGTATGAATCCCCTCCTCGACAGGGCGGCTGAGGGACCTCCACCACCTGGTATCTCTGTTCCCCCACTTATAAAATAGACCTAAGAACAGCCCTACCTCACAGAGGTGTTGCAGGGATTACGTCATTTTACTGTTGGAAAGTGCTCCAAACAGTAAATGCTCTGGTCTGGAAATGTTAGTTGCTTTTATAACCACAGGGGTCAAATCCAATCACTTGATCGCTATTTCTTGGACTTCTGCACTGGGTTTGGGTTTAAAAGCCCCTCAAATATCTATCTATCTGTGTCTATATCTGTATCTGTATTTAGGACACATTCCTTTGAGCAAGTCAAAAGGGAAGGGAATTATCAAATAATTAATTACTGAGTTCACTCAAATACCCTGCAAAGAGAAAAATGAGCTTTGATAAGCTCTTTAGACAACATTGGAATTCCGCAGTCAAAATTTTCGTCAGAATTTTCCCCATGGGAGGCTAGCTCCCCATGACAAATGTGGAGCCTGCCCTCTGATCCACCGAGGGGGGTCATTCTAACCCCAAACGATTGCAAAATCTTGGACTTTGCAAAGCTGTCTGAACCGAGGGTGGGGTGGGCCCTTGTCCCAAAGAGCGCTACTGACTGCCACCTAGTGCTGGCCACCGGAACTGCAAGGTGTTCCTCAGACCGGGAGAATCAAAGTAATAAGAAGGCGTCTTTTGTTGGTATAAAGTTAAAATTTGATTTTAAAACCGAGACCTTCGGCAAGCGTGGAAAATCTTCCTTTTATAGCTTTGCACAGACCCACTTTGGCAAACTCGCTCCTTTTCTCCGTAACCTTTAACCCTCCTGAGTCACGGTAGGTGCGCTAAACAGCTTATCTCTGACAATCGTGCTCAGAACAGCCTGGTTCAAATATTACCAGGACTGAGCCTCCTGGAGATGGGAGCCCTGCATTCCAAAGCCCTTGCCTCATTTCCTATCTTGATTTCGGCAGACGATGGATGTCTTATTTATCTTCCTGGTCGTGAGCGCAGTTTCCGTAGGGCCGATAACGCACCATCATAGAGGCCTGGAAAGCCATCTGTCTGACAACACAGATAAAACCAGACCATCCACTAGAACCGACACTCAGAAACCCCACAGATCTGGCGCAAAGAGTCGACAAGACCTGAGCGGGGCGGGGGGATGTATTTTGACATATTCAGGTGACTCAAGGAATTGAAAGGAGAGAACAAGAGGGCCACAGTTGTACCCACTGAAGCTCTGCCTTGGAAGTGCTTCAGAAATCATGAGCTCATAATGGTCTAAAAACAGAAGACTCTGGCCTTCTGCTTCCATGTGGGAGGAACCTGCATTTTGTCATGGGGCGGAGCTGGATGGCCTCAGAGCCATAATTCATTCATCTAACGGTCCTGAGCACGTTCCGGGCATCAGATGCTGTAGCAGAGGCTAGGACAGGGGCTTGGATGAGGCCTGGTCCCCGCGGGCTGCACACTGAGTACTGTGTTTGGAGCAAGCCTTTCAAGCCCCTGGTCTAGGTTCAGGGTCAGGAAAACGTCCCCAGAGACTTGAGCCACAGCCTCTAGAGCCCCCAAGAGCCCAGGCCAGGACGGCAGGCATGTGCAAAGGCCCTGAGGTGCAGGGGCCCTGACCCAGTGCCAGGAGCTCAGTCTGCCTGGGGCAGAGACACAACAAGCCTGGCTTCCCCGACGCGGGCTGGTCAGGCGGGACACCTGCAGACGAGGTATGCAGACGAGATGGATCCCTGAAACCTGACCACAGATCCGATGTGGAAGGTGAGGACGAGGGGGAAGAGGAACCGCGAACGGCTGCAG
Source organism: Hyperoodon ampullatus (assembly GCF_949752795.1). Lineage (NCBI taxonomy): Eukaryota > Metazoa > Chordata > Mammalia > Artiodactyla > Ziphiidae > Hyperoodon > Hyperoodon ampullatus. Next base: position 3,142,515 of record NC_136929.1, on the reverse strand, counting down.
AACCTGCAGTTGCTGGGAGAGACCCCTCACAGGTGGGCCACCTGCACCTGCAGGAAGAGACCACTCAGGGGGGCTTCAGGTGGTTCTCTCCTTGGAGAGAAAAATAAAATGCTATAAGGGATTCACGTAGACTCACGCGGTTTTAAAATCACCGGAATAATGTCACTGAGCTTTAGGAAGGAAAAGTATTGTAAATGCTGAAAATACGGGAAAATTCCATCATAAAGCATTTGGCTGGGCTGCGGTACCTGTCCACATGGGGAAACTCATGCAGCACTCTGCTCAGGGGCCAGGGAGGGACCCCTGGATTTTACAGCTGGAGGGGGTCTTGGTGGCATCTCTGCACATTTCCCACGCTCGAGAGTAAACCCTCAGAGGGTCAGCAGTGGTGAGCCCCCCTGACCATCGCAGGGAGCACCCAGCGTGCAGGCGGAGGGGATGCTGGGAGGGGTTCCCAGCAGGAGGATGGGCAGAGTGACAAGGGGGCTGCACCCCTCCGAGCTGTTCCCTTATCCGTCCCATGTGAGAAGCCTGACTGTGCATCGGAATTGCTTGGGGAGCTGGTGAAAAACAGAGATTCCCAGGCTCCACCCCTTCCCACTCCTAAGCTGTTAGACCAGAAATTCTTAAGGCGCCAGACTCTCCCCAGCTGATGCTCTGGTGGCCAGCCAGGACCAGTCCTGGGATAGGAACCATTCCTGAGTGATCTTCTCAAGCTCTGAGGAGCGCTCAGTTACCTGGGATCTTATTAAGATGCAGATGGGATTCAGTGGATGATCCCAGGAGCTCCCAGGGATGCTCATGGTCCAGAGGCTTCCTGAAGTCCCTTCCAAACCTGATATTTTATGAAGCCTCTGGGAAAGTACTAGGCTATCAATGGTGAAAAGCAGAGATGTAAATTTGAAAAGCGGCGTAATGTTGGTCTAATTTAAAATGACTGTTATTCCCTATAAGAATCTTGCTCAAGAAGAAGCTGGTGTTTCTGTACCAGAAAGACAGGCATGCATACTGTACAACAATGTAGAATATTATTGAAGAATATTGTAGAAGAGAATATTCTTTTACAAAAATAAAATGAAGTCCATACAATAGGTAAAAACTTTGGGGCTGACTTTCTCTTTAGTTTCTGTACAGTAGAAATTTGTTAACTCTCTTGTTTCCTGCCTCAGTGTGGTTCAAGGTGACGTGCTTGCCCCACAGAGGTCACCCCTTCTCATCCCTGCCTTTGAGGCCCTTTGCTCTGAGCTCACGTTTCAGGCCTGATATCACGTTCGTCCTGGTCCCCACCCCCCGCCCCAGGCCCTCCTGCCCTCAGAACTCACATTTGTAAAGAAGTTGACTGTGGGTGGTTTGTCTTCATGGAGAAGAGCAAAGGCACCAAAGTTGTGGTCGCGATCCCGGTTGACTCTGAGCAAACCGTGTGACAGGGGCTCACAGGGGGCTGGACCGCCAGTTTTCATTGCAGAGGGATATCCCAGAACCGGTAAGGCAGGTGCTACAAGTGGAAACTCTGAACCCTGCACTGGATCCAGCATCAGCAGTAATGTAGAAGGAGCAACATTAAAACCATAACATGTCAGTTCTGCAGAGCCCTTAGGACAGCTAAGGGAACAAGCTGACGATACCAAGTGCTGACAAGGACCTGGAACTCTGGTGCGTTGCTTGTGGGAACACAAAATGGAACAGCCAGTCTGGAAAACAGTTCTGCAGCTTTATTATTTATTTATTTATTTATTTTAATTGTGCGGGCATCCTCCTATGACTGGGTCCCCCTGGAGGTTTTTTTTTTTTTTTTGGCTGCATTGGGTCTTCGTTGCTGCACGCGGGCTTTCTCTAGTTGCGGCGAGCGGGGGCTACTCTTCGTTATGGTACACGGGCTTCTCATTGAGGTGGTTTCTCTTGTTGTGGAGCACAGGCTCTAGGCGTGCAGGCTTCAGTAGTTGCGGCGCTCAGGCTTCAGTAGTTGTGGCTCGCGGGCTCTAGGGCACAGGCTCCGTAGTTGTGGCTTAGTTGCTCCGAGGCATGTGGGACGTTCCCGGACCAGGGCTCGAACCGTGTCCCCTGCATTGGCAGGCGGATTCTTAACCACTGTGCCACCAGGGAAGCCCCCTGCAGCTTTATTAAAGTTAAATGTACTCTGACCATAAGACCCAGTGCTCTCATTCTTGAGTATTTACAAAAGCATGTCCACACATACCAAAAAAAATACATGAATGGTTTTAGCAGCCCAATTCACATTGACCAAAAACTGGAAACGATTCGGATGTCCTTCAGGGAGTGAACGTGAAAACATCGTGGTGATGGGCTACAACAGGGCAGTCCTCCACAATAAAAGGGATCACCCTGTTGATGCAGCAGGGCGGTGGATCTCAAATGCTGAGTGAGAGAAGCCGACGCCAGAGTTGTGACACCAAGTGATTCCATGTGTGTGACCATCTGGAAGAGGCATGACCGTGAGACTAGAGGAAGACCAGTGATGGACAGAGGTTGGGGAGGGGGCTTGACCACAAGGGGTGGCGGGCAGCCCAGCTACTTGAACTGATGCTACTCGGAGCATCTGTGTGTCCAAACTCACAGAACTACATGCCAGAAAAGTGGATTTCATTGTATGTAAATTTAAAAATAAATTTTGAAATCTGGAAGAGGAAATGAAAAAACTACGTAACTTTCATGAACGTACAATAACAGAAAAGTAGATTAAAGCCAAGGAAAGAGGAGGAGAAGTAGTCACACCTTTACTCAGGATGGAGAAGGTGGAGCTCGAGTTAGAACTTGACCGTTTCAGGAACATTTCAAATGCAGAGGACCAGGAAACAGAGCCCTGTGCCCAGCCAAGTCGGAACCCTCCCTGGCTCTTAATCTTTTTTCCTTTGTTGGTCAATTTTTTTTTTCATAACAGACCAACTTAAAATAATGCCAGCCTCGAGGATATTTTTCTTTCGTGTGACTGTGTTTAGTCTAAATGGAAAGGAGATAGAACTGTTGGTTCCGCTCCTGGTCTGTGCCATGGATGCTAAGAGGTTCCTCTCAAAGGCCGCCCGCCCAGTGGATCATCTCGGCGGGGAGGCCGATGTTTGGAAGGCCAGGCATGGTGTTTCTGCTCACTGTTCCCTCCGGAGGCTGTGTTTCCCGGGCTGCTGGCTGTCCCTGGACGCAGGGCAGTGACAGAGACAGGGTGTCACGACACAGTCTCCACTGCGCACGTGAGATGACCTAAGAATACAACCTAAGAGAACTAGTGAGAGGTTGGCATGTGCAACTCACACGTGAAAATTAATAGTCTACAATTGAGCCCATAAATATTGGCCACAAACTGTTTTCATTACCAATCGTCTTTTTTTAAAATTAATTTTTATGGGAGTATAGTTGATTTACAATGCTGTGTTAGTTTCAGGTGTACAGCAAAGTGATTCGGTTATACGTATAGATGTAGCCACTCTTTTTTAGAGTCTTTTCCCATCTAGGTCATTACAGAGCATTGAGTAGAGTTTCCTGTGCTCTACAGCGGATCCTTATTATCTATTTTATGTATAGTAGTGTGTATATGTCGATCCCAATCTCCCGGTTTATCCCACCCACCCCCCCTTCCCCTTGGTAACCATCAGTTTGTTTTCTACATCTGTAACTCTATTTCTGTTTTGTAGGTAAGTCCACCTGTACCCTTTTTTTTTAGATTCCACACACAAGTGATATCATATGATATTGTCTCTGTCTGACTTACTTCACTCAGTATGACTTGCTTCACTCAGTCTCTAGGTCCATCCACGTTGCTGCAAAGGGCGTTATTTCGTTCTTTTTTATGGCCGCGTCGGCTTCTTATAATCCCGGTGACTCCAGAGCTGTCTCCTGTTGTAGCTGTCACTTTCTAGTCATGTAAGCACAGCCTGGGGCCGCCCTGTGTGATAACTCATGATGACGTCAAGGCTGCTTGACGACACTCTGGTTGTTGATACTGTTTCCATGCTGTCAGCTGCTCAGTTAGAAAGAGCGTTTCATTGTTTCACACGTATGGGAGCCTGACAAGCAGAGCCCCAGAATCGGCTTCTTCCAGCCCATTCCTTGGCCACCATTGCTGCTCCCTGCGGCCCTCAGCCCATCCACACCACCTACCTCCACGCCTCCTTGGAGAACAAGAGGTTTAGGAAGTCCAGTCTGTCTGTTAGGCAAGGCTTCGTCTTTAGGCAAATGAAATGTACTTATTGCCACAAAGCACAGAGGCAGTGGAAGGCCTTTCTAGAAAACCAGCTTTTCCAAACTGTACCAAGGCAGATCACATCCAGACTATAAAAAGCTCAGCCTCGTGTTGGGCTAAAGCCATTGTGATCGACTGCCCATGGGCTGCCTATTTTTAGAATAAGGAACAGTTTTCAGACTTATTGGTCCTATGGATGGAGAACAAGAGAGAATCTATCTTTCCTTTGCTTTAAAATGTGAATCTTTCCAAGTCAAATCATTTCAGATAAACTACCCAATAGCATCTTACTACAGGTGACACCGTCTGTTTTTGTTTTTTATGAAAGCCACATATAATGGAAGCCTTGACATCCTAGGTGTATCTTTTGCTCCTGAATCTGGTTTGGTCCTGACCCACTTCCACCCCTGCCGTCCTGTGGGCTGTGGGGAGGACGGTCCTAATTCCTGCCAGGATCACGCCCGTATAGACCAGCTTCCACACAAGGAGAGCTCCTTCTTGGTTTCTTCAGATTTTTTCATTTCACAGGCAGACATTTTTCAAAAGCACCTTGCTAGAGGTTTTTAATACGTCCTTTTATAAGCATCCTCTCTTCTTCCACTTCTAAATAATATCTATTTTATCAATTCACTTGTAAGAATGTACTAGAAGGAAGGGCTTGGTCCTATGCAATCTGCCTGTGAACTTCAGAGATGTCTTCTTAATCTTGGCCTTCACCAGACCCCTTTTTTGTTGTTTGTTTTTAAGTCAAGTTTATTGAGGTATAATTTACGTACAATTCCGTGAATATTGGCAAACGTGTCCAGCCATGTAACGACCACCAACGTCATGATATAAAACAGGTGCACGACCCCAGAGTTTCCTTGTGCCCTTTGTAGCCTGTCCTCTCCCTCCGCCCCCAGGCCTGGCACTCAATTCTCTGCTTTCTGTCTCTAGAGTGTCACCTAAATGGGATAATAGCACAGTATCGCATAAACAGGACGAACAGAACACAGCCTTTGTGTCTGGATCCTCCACTGAGTGCAGTGCCTTTGAGATTCATCCTCACCGTCGTGCACAGTGGATGGCTTCTTTTTTGTTGCTAAGTAGTATTCCATTTCATGAGTGGACCACGGTTTGTTTATCCACTGATGGAGACTCAGGTTGTGTCCATTTTTCAGCTGAAATAAGTTGAACCACTAGGAACCATTGCCTAAAGTTCTTCTAGTAAGTGTGCGTTTGGCTTTAGCCGCTCGGGTCTGTGTCCCCAGCAGTGACGAGACTTTGGCTTCTCTGCATCCTTTGCAGCACTTGGCGTTGCCGGTTTTCTCTGTGTGGGTGTGTCAGCCATTCCAGCAGCCATGGCTACACCTTCTTCTGGATTTAGTTTGCCTTTCCCTAACGACCAATGGTGTTTAACCCCTTTCACATGCCTGTTTTCCATCTGTACCTCTTCTGTGTTGAAGGGTCTGTTCAGATCTTTTACCCATTTTTTCAATCAGGTTGTTCTTTTCCTTATTATTGATTTCTGGGCACTCTTTCTATATTCTGTGTATGTGTCTTGTGACTATTTCCCTCTCAGCGTGTGGCCTGCTTTCTATTTTAAATGGTATCTTTTGAGGATCAAATGTTTTAATCTTATCAACTTTTTGTCTCTTATGGCTTGTGATTTTCATGTCTTATCAAAGCAACCTTTGCCTAATCCAGTCACAAAGATTCTTCCCTATGCTTTCTTCTAGAAGTATTACAGTCTTAGCCCTTACATTTAGGTCTGCATTCCATTTTGACTGATAAATGTTTGTGTATGGAGCCAGGTGAGGGTCAAGGATTGTTTCTTTACATATGGATGTTGTTTCCCTTATATCAACACTCACCCTACAATCTGTGTCAAATAATTTTGGAGAGCAGGATAGCAGGATTCCCAAGAGGCCATATAATTTTTATTGAGGAATAAGTGAAATCTTTTATTTGGAATAGCACCCAGGGCAGGACTGATGTTTTGTTATATATTAATAAGAAGCTAAGGGAGAAGGTGGCAGAGTTAACATCCGCTCTGTCTGTTTTGCCTGGAGTAGGCAGTTGGCCATATTTACTGATAGTTATTGTATATGTAATATACAGTTCAATACTAACCTTCACATTATCGTTAGCTTGGAAGAGGGCATGACTTCCCTCTGCCACGTGATCAGAAATTGCTCACAGATGCTAATGATCATCCCTAAGAAAGGTGACAAATTCTAAAATTTAGACGAACAAAGTATTTTCCTGAATCCTAAAGAAAAAGGCCCTTTCAGCCCTTTGGGCCATTTGATATGTTCTCAGATGTGTGTGAGCAGCTCACGGAATGAGCTGGGACTTGGTCTGGAATCCCCTGAAGGTCACAGAGAGCCACAGCATTGGAAGGAAGGGCCGGGAAGGCCGAGGAGGGGAGGGGCCGCCAGGGGATGGAGAGGATGTGGGTGTCTGGAGGAGCGCCCAGAGCCCATAAAAGGCGAGACAGGAAGAGTACACTTAGGAAGGAGAAGGGATTTCCTACTATTCACATGTTGGCCAGGAAGGCCTGAAAAGCTTATTCTTATTCTACCAGGAAAATACTGTACCGTAGATTAAAAGTCCTGATGTGCAGTGAAGCAGGATTGATGCTTGGAAACATTTCTCTTTATCGTTCCCCTTTTTACTCCCTTTCCCAGTGGGGGTGTTAAGGCTAGTAAGCTGGATGGCAGCGGGCACCTCCTTGGGGTTGTCTGCACGTGAGGTGTGATTTCTCGGGGCCTTGATTGGTCATATCCATCTCCTACCTTTATTTTAGAGGCTGAAGCCGCAGAGGTCTTCAGCATGTGCACAGATCTATTTTGCCCCTTTTCTCAGAAGTGAAAATTCCAAGTTCATGAAAGCTTAGTAAGTGTCTCGGGACTTGAAGTGCATTCCCTCCACAGTAACGGTATTTAAGCAATGTGCGCTCAAGCCTGGACTCATACTCTCAGCCCGTCCAGACTCCAGCTTCCAAAACTAACCCTGGACATCCCACGCATCCTCCAGGAGTGATGTCCAAAAGGGAGAGGCCGTGTGCACCCCTCCATCCTAATAGTGACCAAAGTTGGTTCCTTCTTGCAATTGCACTGAAGCATGAGACCAAAAAAACTTTGTTAGAAATAGTCCTCAACAAACATAACTATTAGATTTTCCTCTGCCCAGCTCAGGAAGCCCGACCTCTCTTCTGAGATGCAACCTCATGCTTAAGAGAGTTTTCTTATGAAGACATACCTGCCTCCTTCCATGAAAACTTCAGGAGGTGAAGGAGGGTGGGGTCGTGCAGGGATTCTCAGACTTCACTGTGCAAAGAACCCGCCTGGGATCACGGTCGGTGCCGCCCCAGGAGGGCTGGGTGGGCCTGAGAATCTGCATCTCCCGCAAGTTTCCAGGTGGCGCTGATGCAACTCAAGGACCTCGACTCGAGCAGCAAGGGTGGCGTGGAAGATGGACTCCACCCCTGCCCAGACCTAAATGCATCAGTCATCCCTAACCCTAACCCTCCAGACTCTGGTTGTCTCCCCTCTCAAACGGGGGCGATACCTACTTCATGCACTTGTCCTGGGGGTAAAAATGAGAGAAACCATTTTTTGAACCCTTTCGTAGCGCTTCATCCCAGAAGATACAGGAGTACAGGATCCTCTCGTTATCCCGTTTCCTAGGAAGCGATACATCTATAGGAATCAAGTTCTCTGTGGGCGGAAGCAGAGCACATGGGCTTACAGCTCCTTCCAAATGTCTGCTGGCTTTTGAGAAGTATTTTGTGGAAATACTTTTGTCAAGTATATTGCAGGAATTTTAGGAGCTTTAGAAATTTATGCAAAGACAGTTAAGCTACAGTCCTACTCTTTCTGGGGTAATTTTTATTTTATTTTTTTTTTTTACAACTTTATTGGAGTATAATTGCTTCACAATGGTGTGTTAGTTTCTGCTTTATAACAAAGTGAATCAGTTATACATATACATCTGTTCCCATATCCCTTCCCTCTTGCGATAATTTTTATTTTTAACATCACTTATTACAAAAAGAAAGGAAGAGATGGAAATAACTTTTCCGATCGGGACTTTTCGTCTGAGGCTGGAAGTTGATAAGGATGATGATTAGTACAGAGGAAAGTCCTTTTTGTTACTAATCATTCCAGCTGCCCTTTGCAAACACCCTAGATGCCCTGGGGGGCAGGATATCCTAGGGGAAATCTCATCCCTGAGGACCACAGCATGCATACCAAGGTCCTCAGACCTTGACATAAAGGTCCTTTTAGTCCCAGCAACGCAGGATTTGCACGGAGAGCAAGACTGAGGGACCAGTCCTGGAAGACGAGGGAATGATTCAGATTCCCTCCAGGCTCTTCCTGGCTTTTCCCCAGAGCCGAAGCTAGAGGGGATTTTGTGAAATGTTTCATCTGTCAGAAGCTCGAGATGAGCTCTTCAGAATGACACCACTTTCACACCCTCTAGGCTCTATATATTTTTAATGGAAAATAACAAGTGTTGGTGGGAACGTAGGGAAATGTAGGACCCTTACACGTTGCAGGTGGGAAGGTACAAGGGGGCAGCCGCTGTAGAAAACAGCCTGGCACCCTCTCCCTCAGACAGTTAAACAAAGTTACCGTGTGATCCAGCCATTCCACTCCTAAGTATAGACCCAAAAGAGCTGAAAGCAGGGACTGAAACAGATAGTGGTGCGTGCATGTTCACAGCAGCACTGTCCGCAACAAACGAACTGGTTTATCCACACAGTGGAATCTTATTCAGCCATAAACGTTTGGATAAAGTACAGACACATGCTACGACATGGATGAACCTCAAAAACATTATGTTAAGAAGCCAGACACAAAAGGTCTTATATCATACATATGATTCCATTCATATGAAATATCCGGAATGGGTAAATCCCAGAGAAACCGAAAGCAGATGGTGGTTACCAGAGGCTGGAGGTTAGGCGGATGAGAATAATGGTAGTGGGTATGGGATTTCCTTTGGGGTGACGAAAGTATTTTGGAGCTAGATAGAGGTGACAGATAGAGGACATTGTGAATATACCTGAAGGCACTTTAAAATGGGTAGTTTTGTGGTATGGGAATTTCACCTCCATAAAAAGAAAAAAGTGAGAGCGTGTTCCAGAAAAGGAAAGGCTAGAGTTTTATTCCCAAAGTCAGACTTCCCATCCAAGAAACAAAAGTTACAAAGAAGTTTACTGACAATGGGAGGAAAATGAGACCATGATGTCATTAGTCACTCTCCCCATCAAAGGGACTCAGGAAAGGTTAATGAACTTGAGACAAGGTGAGGCTTTTCCTCATTAAGACGCACATATCCCATTTGGGTTAATGGGAGACGGTCCCTCTTAGTTGGCGCTACACAGCCATCCCCTGGAAGCGATGTAGATTATTGGTGATAAAAATGACAGTGAGGAACATTTTATCCCCCAAAGGTTGCTCCCTGTAAAAACACTAACAAACTAGGGGCCTCCGATAGCTAGGGGAATTCTGAGGCTTAGCGGCATGGTCTGCAGTCACAAACAAAACAGAAATGAGCACAGCTGAGGAAGAGCCATAAAAGTCTGAATCAAAGCATGTTTGTCCCCAAACTTCCAACAAATGTAGCATACCAAGACCTTAGAGAAGGATGAGCCTGGGATGTCATGTGTCCAAGGTCAGGGCTCCCCGTCTTGTACCACAACCCTCCTAACCACTTTTTTCACGTTCTCCAAAGATTCAAATACGCTGCCTTTGCCGGGACACCCGAGGCGTGTGGTCAGGCTACCTCAGGGGAGCATCCGCTGGTGTCTGCACCGACTGGCCTCTCTGGAACGGGTGCGGGGAGAGCAGCGGACCTGCCATCCCTAAAACGCTGAGCTGGCCCTGAGGGAGCCCCAAACTCCCCTTTGTCTGAGGAGGCAGGGGCCCAAGCTCTGGGGCAGGTCTCAGCCATCAAGCGGGGTCTTAATCTCCATCTGTATCCTCCGCCCCGAAGACACTTCTTTACCGCTCCCTCCGTGCCTGGGGTCCAGCCTCTGAAGGGAGGGGCAGCGTGGGGATGATAATGACCCTCAGAGGCAGGGTCTCCCCACGCCCTTCCCTCCGACTCTGTCTGTGACGTGAAGGCCGCACCTCACGCTGCATCTGAGATTAACTCACTTCCTCTCAGTGGTGTGTGATGTTAAGGACAGATTATAAACATTCTGCAAAGACAGACAAACGTCTTAGCTGCACAGTTTATATAAGAAAGGTTTTTGGGCTTCCCTGGTGGCACAGTGGTTGAGAGTCCACATGCCGATGCAGGGGACACGGGTTCGTGCCCCGGTCCGGGAAGATCCCACATGCCGCGGAGCGGCTGGGCCCGTGAGCCATGGCCGCTGAGCCTGCACATCCGGAGCCTGTGCTCCGCAACGGGAGAGGCCACAGCAGTGAGAGACCCCCCCAAAAAAAGAAAGGTTCTTTACAGGCAATGAAATGGAAGACTAGAAATACTGACTCAGAAGCCCCTTAATCTAAAGGCAAGACCAGCATTTGAAGTGTGAGTGCAAATGGTCCCTGGCAGAGAAGGGCTGTGTGTGATGAATGAACAGCAGGCTCACTCATTTAAGGAGGAATCAAGCCAGAGTTAGTTGGTTGGGGATTTTTTTTAATTTGGGCTAACCTGGGAGGTTCATTAAAATATAACAGTATTGCATAAGCACAGGAGATTTTTATGGTCGTGAAACTATTCTTTATGATGCTGTTATGTTGGATACACACCATTATACTGTCATCACAATCCATAAAATGTACAATACAAAAATTGTTCCCTATTACCAATCTTGGACTTTAGTTAATAACATATTGGTTCATCAGTTGTGATAAACTGACCACACGGATGCAAGTTGTCGATAATAGAGGAAACTGTGAGGGAATGGGGGGCAGTTGGCGGAGCAGGGGGGTATTTGGGAACGCTGCAGCTTCTGCTTAATTTCTCTGTAAACCTAAAACTGCTCTAAAAAATAAAGTCAATTAATTTAACCAAAGCTATTAATATATAACTAATGCATCAATTAGTTCCAATAATAAGAGAGCTAGACCCCCCTTTTTAATCTTTTTATTTTGATTGTGGCAAAACCTGCGTAACATAAAATTTACCATCGTAATCATTTTTGTACAGTTTGGTGGCGTTAAGCGTGCTCACATTTTGTGCGAGCATTCTCACCGTCATCTCCAGACCTTTCTCATCGTTCAGAACTGAAACTCCGTCCCGATAGAACTCTAACTGCCCTTTCCCCTCCCCCAGCCCCCAGTCGCCTGTGCTGTACTTTCTTCTCTATGAATGTGACTCCTCTGGGGACCTCATGTTGGTGGAATCAGACAGGATTTGTCCCTTTGTGGCTCATTTCACTCAGTGTAATGTCCTCAGGGTTCATCCGTGTTGTAGCCTGTGTCAGAATTTACCTCCTTTTTTTTTTTTTTTTTTTTTTTTGCGGTACGCGGGCCTCTCACTGCTGTGGCCTCTCCCGTTGCGGAGCACAGGCTCCGGACGTGCAGGCTCAGCGGCCATGGCTCACCGGCCCAGCCACTCCGCGGCATGTGGGGTATTCCCGGACTGGGGCACGAACCTGCGTCCCCCGCATCGGCAGGCGGACTCCCAACCACTGCGCCACCAGGGAAACCCTCCCTCCTTTTTAAAGTGAATAATGGTCCATTGTGTGGATAGACCACATTGTGTTTATCCATCATCCATCAGTGGATACTTTGCTTCCACCTTTTGGCAATTGTGAAAAATGCTGCAGGGAACATGAGTGCAGAAATATCTATTCAAGTCTTTGCTGTCGATTCTTTTGAGTATTATCCCAGAAGCGGAATTGCTGGGTCACAAGGTAATTCTCTGTTTAATTTTTTGAGGAACCACCAAGCTCTTTCCCACAATGACCACACCACTTACATTCCCACCAACAGAGCACAAGGGTTCCAATTTCTCCACATCCTGGCCAACGTGTAATTTTGTGTTTTCTTTTTTTAAAATAATAGCCATCCTAATGGATATGGACGTACATTTTATATATTTCAGAAACCTTTTCTTTTTTTCTCTGTGCCTGCATGCACGCACACTCTGTGTGTGTGTGTATGTGTGTGTGTGTGTGTGTGAACAGAAGGAGAGATTCTCTAATCACTTAAACATTCAGGGACCGCTTTGATAGCTGGATGCCAGTTCCATTTCCATACCTATCGTATGCATTATACTGAGATAGAGAGAAAATCTTAGAAATTTGTTTGGCACTTTCTTTTATTCTGAAAGGAATTTTTTTTAAAGCCAAGTAAGTTTATTCTTTCATCCCAACCCAATATTAGCATTTCACAATAATATCACTGTAGTAATTTAGGATCATTTTTTTCTCACATTTAATGTTTTTCCCTTTGAACTCTATGGTTTCTTTCTTAGCCAGGAATCGCCTTGTGGTTCTCGTGGCAGAAGGTGGTGGTTTACATGTCATGTTCTCTGAAGATTATGGCTCTTTAAGTATGAAGAGTGTGGCTGCAAAAGCAACATGGTTGAAAATGCTCAGGCGTAGTTATGAATTGTGGTAACTGAACGTGTGTTGTTTCTACAGGGCCAGCCAGGGCCAGTGGGCCCACAGGGATACGCCGGGCCCCCCGGGTTACAAGGGTTCCCAGGACTGCAAGGCCGCAAAGGTGACAAGGGTGACAGGGGGGCTTCCGGGATCACGGGACCGAAGGGAGACGCGGTACGTACAGCAACTGTCGGTATTCCTCTCGCTGTGTGAAGGGTGGAGGCGCCGCGGCCATCATTACGTCTGTTTGCCTCCTTTACAGGGAGCCAGAGGCGTTTCCGGATTTCCTGGTGCGGACGGAATTCCCGTAAGTTTTTCATAAGATTAGAATTTTAAAACACTGTACACATGCAAAACAGTACGTTTATGACTTACAGACACATGTCTCACTAGTCCCCCTTTCTTGTTTATAACAAAAAACTTATGGGGCTACATGTGCATATTTTTTTCTCGGGGAATCCAGTCAAATTATTGGACAGATTGTTTGCTTTGTAAACGTCCTTCTGGACTTGGCTTCAGAATTGAGGCTACTTTGCTAAAACTGGACACTGTTTTGTAGTAAAAAGCTGCAGTGTTGCACAGACGTGCTCTAAAGAGCCCGTCTGAACATTTTGTTTGAACTCCAGAAGCACCTGAATATAAAGTATTCCAGCCAAGAGGCTGTCCTGAAGCCTGTGTAGCTTCTCAAATTCTTGTAGTTGCCGCACATAAATGAGAAGACGAAAGGCATGCTTTGTCCATGAGAAAATCTCAAAATGCAATCAAATGTGTTTTTCTAACCTAGTTTACTTTACTTCTTGTGGCATAAGAAAATAAACAAAGCAGCCTGACTCACAGCCTTCTTCACGGGACCCAGGAGCAGATTTCCCAGGGCCGGCTTCCTGCGGATCCCAGCCTCCGGGATAAATGTGTTTATCGCACTTTTAGACCAGCCCCATCCCTCTACCGCTGAAGTTTAAGGACATCTGCCACTGGAACTTCACACGCAGATGTCTGCGCCCTTACCCTACACACATGTTGTCTATCACCATGATCGTACATGCATGCACGCGCACACGCACACACACACACACACACACACACAGAGGGAGAGAATCCTCAACCCCCCAGGCTACACAAGTGGGGCTGCTCCATCGCAGGAGAAAAGGGAGAGGGTATGAGTGGACAGCAGTCACAGGGAATTCATGCTTTTCCTTCAGATCTTTAGCTCCACCCTCAAGGAGACTTTTGCAGCAGAAGGCAGAGCTAAAGAAAGGAAGCCACGCTTGCCAAGACGTGAGACCTACATGGCTGGTGATCCTCTGTGTCACTTCAGTGAGGGCTCAAACAGACACATCAGTGACAACACACAGCTGTGAGCAAATAAGGAAATAACTCTCACATGAGTCAGAATCTTGAGAAATTGGCAGAGTTGAAGAATCCACAGATTTCAAGGGTTAAACAAATAACAAAAGTATTTTCCTACCAACTGCCTCAAACGAAATCGCCCATTTTTAACCTACTTTTTTGGACTCTTTGGATTATTCCTCAGTGTGGTCTTCTGGAAGTAGAAGTCTGAGCTTTAGATGGAGTGACGAAAATATCATAACTGATCTGTATCACGTTTTGGCTCGTTTTTCCACTTCATACTCATTTAATATCAGAAGCAAATATTTCGCAAATTAGGGAGGAAATAGTCATCACATGGAGGGGTGATCGTGGTGTACAGATAACGGGTCATTTTCTACAGAATGTCAGGGCTGCTAAAAACAGTCTCCTTAACTGCCAAAGTCTGATAGATGCTTCACAGTAAGTTAATGTAAATGCCACTTTCGGTATATAAGCACCTAATGAACGCAGAGTTTGAAGGACCTGACAGTTTTAGCTGTTTAGAAGTCGAATATAGAAAGTGATGTGCAGTAAATCTAAGAATTGTATCCTACAGAAATGGACGATTAGATGTTGAACACAAGAGGGACATTTAGCTCAACAGAATTGAAATTTTTCTTTGAAGGACAATTGCAAACGAAGACCAGGTTGGCGTGCAATTTCAAATGACTTAGATCGATTCTAAGCGAGTCAGAAAGACCAACAGCAGACGGGTAGTTCAGGAGGAGAGTAAGGAACTCAGTGGTACATTTTAACGAAAGCATCACGGAATCCTAACCGGCATGAGGAGAACACCTGCAGAGCTTGATTTCTGAATTTGAAGGTCAACTTCTAGAGGCCCCTAAAAAAGAGGCCTTTACGTCGAAGACCAAAATGCTGCTGGCTCTCCAATACCAGAGAGATTGTGTCTCATGATTTACAGGGACAATCAGGGTTTCTCTGACCCACCAGAGGGTTGACTGAAAAGCCTACTGGATCTCTTATCTGATGGCACCAGTGAAAGCAGTGGCTCTGAACATCGGAAGCAAAGAAATGTGCAAACAAAAGAAAAATTCTATTTCTCTTATTGTATTTCTTAATATCATTCAGGGTACAGGCACTCTGTGTAGGGCTTGTTCATTTCCTTTGAAACGTTCCAAATTTCTCAAGGTAAACCTAAAAGACAGCCCACTGGCCTCAAAAATCACTCTGGAATATATATTTGGTCTATTATCAAGAAAAGCAAAATTTTAAAGAAATTGTACAATAAGAAATCATATATCTAAACATCTATTGTGTAAAGAAACAGCAAAACAGGCTCTGGTCTCGTAGTCCATAAACTGTAGATTATTAACCTGACCCCTCCATGTCTCCAGAACCAGATTCATGCGGTTGAGACGCCCAGAGACCTAGCCTGATCCCGAGTTACACGAAAGACATATGTGATCGCATTGCCTTCCTTCCCCCACCTGGCATCCCAGAACACCTGACTTGCTTTCTATTCATGTTTAAAATCTAAAAAGTCGTGTTCCTGAAGACAACAATAAGTCAACTGACTTATTGAAGAAAGTCAGTAAGGAAATCAGCTCTTCTACCTGCCGCTAAGTCACTGATGAGATCCCTCTGCAGGTGTGACTCTTACCCGTTGAGGATATGGGTCTGTACAGCTCCATCTTGAATTCGGTTGGGCACAGCTGACCCTTGCTATCCCCGAGCAGCATCTGCTTCTAGAGTGTTTTCTAGAATTTTACAACCTACCCTTTTCTGTTCCTGCTAAAACAGCCCTCCCTGTCGCCCAAGGAAGCAAAGCAGCAGAAACCCCAAGACGGTTGACATCTTACCAAACCCCGTGGGAAACAGAACTGTGTTGTGCAGGCCCCTCTGCCGCTTAGAAGGACACCTGTGTGCCCTTGATGACTTAGTTCATTCATTCATTGGTTCATTTTGAGTTGTCTTGGCGCTTGGATTCATGCCAGGGACATCTCTTCTGAGAAGATTTTAAGCTGTTTCATCACAGTTACATGAAAACTAGACCCCTGCGGGCTGAAGACTCACTCGCTTGTCTGTTTCCAGGGACATCCTGGCCAAGGCGGGCCCAGAGGACCGCCTGGCTACGACGGTTGCAACGGGACAGTGGGTGACGCAGGCTACTCGGGACCCAGCGGCCCTGGCGGCTTCCTCGGCCCCCCTGTGAGTATGGGAACCGCTCGAGCTATTGCACGGGTCGGCTCTGGAATCTGCGTGGTAGAAATGTGTGAAAGGTCTTGCTTTCAGGAGGCCCTGCAGAGGATGCCTTTGAGAAGTTGTCTTAGCAAAGCTCTCTGAAGAGGGTGAGCTGCCTTCTGCTCCCAGGACAGTGATGGGGTCGGGAGCACATGCCAGGCCTGGCTTTACACCCCAGGAAGCCATGGCTCCCCACCCGTGGTTAGCGGTCAGGGTAAAGCACACCTTCCCTGCTGAGGTTGGCTTGAGGATACCTAGGCATGCTATTCCCGCATTCAGATAACTCCATGTTCCGATTCATTCTTTTTTTTTTTTTTTTTTTTTTGCGGTACGCGGGCCTCTCACTGTTGTGGCCTCTCCCATTGCGGAGCACAGGCTCTGGACGCACAGGCTCAGCGGCCATGGCTCACGGGCCCAGCCACTCCGCGGCATGTGGGATCTTCCCGGACCGGGGCACGATCCCGTGTCCCCTGCATCGGCAGACGGACCCTCAACCACTGTGCCACCAGGGAAGCCCCCAATTCATTCTTTAAGCGTTAGGTAGAAAGTAATGGGTTTGGCTTATGTGGTTCACTCCTGCAGCCTCCTAAGTGTTTCTTCATCTCCTCCCATGCTTCGATTCAAATAACAGTGACTAATAGTGGAATCGTGGAACTAAAATTTTAAAAAGCTTAAACCTTGACCAAATTCCCTATTAGTCATCATCTTTATTAGATCCTAACATCCTTTGTGACGTGAAAGAACAATGATGTTCTCCGGGATATACAAGACAGACTTCATTTTTCGTAATGGAAGAACTTCCATATAATGACCTATTTTGTGGCTTCATTTAATTTCTAGGGTCTTTGCAAAGAATCTTGAAACATTTTTCGGCATTCTATTCCTACCTGCTTACCACCAGTATATTGAAAATTCAGGGTTAAACTAACATTTTTTGGCAAAACTTTTTATTTAAAAACAACATTTTTAGGTGAGGGCAGGGCAGTCATGATACCCTTTGTTGCATTTTGCCGAGGCTGCTGGATTTCTGGTCACACTCACACCGCCACTTTCCACCTCTTCCTCCACTGGCTGTTGCTTTTTCATGTGATTCAACTTTTCCGTACGCTACATTGTATTCTATTCTATTCTAATATCATAGCTTTCATTACCAATAAACATAGCCATCACTTTGAAATATTGATTTTATATGTAGGTATTAAAACACGTGTATATGTGTATGTACGTACTCACACATCGTGTATATTTGACACAATGCCATTTTTAAAGGATGACCCAGTATCTCTCTCACAAATGGTGCTTCAGCATGAATGTGTTGATATTTTAGTACATAAATGTCAAAGAAGACACAGAATAGTATTTTTACAAAGAAAAGGAACAGGGTGGTAGAGGAAAATTTGTTTACTGAAACTTCACTTAGGTTTCTGAAGATAATTTAAATCCTATAGGTATTTCCATTTTAACTGTAAGAAAGGTGCTATTGGGTAAAAATGAAAGTAAAACTCTCACCCTTGTGGTTAAGGTAGAGATTGGTGTTCAGAATAACCGGAATTGGCCATGAGAAGAGCTAGACGTTGCCTATAGAAGGCAACATGTAATCATACAAATAACAGTCGTTGCACTGAATGCTAATGCACTGTTTTCTTCGTTTTTCTTCCTATGGTATATGTGCTAATTTAGGGGCCCCAAGGACCCAAAGGGCAGAAAGGCGAGCCCTACGCTCTGTCTAGTGAGGACCGCGACAAATACAGGGTAAGTCGGTAGAGGTGGGGCGTGACCAAGCGCCCCAGTGTAAATTCGCGATTAACAAAGTTAATTTCCAAGTGAACTCTGGAGTGGCGGGATGCAGAGAGGGATGGAATAGCCCAGAATCACGACTGATTTGAAATTCTCTTATTGCCCTCCAGGCTGTTTTCAATCTTACACTAACTGTGGACACACTCCTCCCACATTCACGACACCCCAGATATCTGGGTGATTAACATCACCAAGTCCTGAGATGGCAGATACACTTTATATGCTTATTTCCAACATTGCAATAAAATGTCACTAAACCTACAGATGCCTAAAAGCTAAAATTCTTAAAACTATTTCTTCTCACTTAGGGGGAAGCTGGAGTGCCCGGACTGGTCGGTTTCCAGGTAAGCGTTCTTTTTATTAGAGAACAGACGAAGCGAAAGTTGAAGAACTCCGGACGCCATGCCCCAGTCTGCCTCTGCTAACAGCCTTCTCTGGTTGCCTGTCCTTAGGGGCCTCCTGGCCGCCCTGGGCCCGTGGGACAGATGGGTCCGGTTGGAGCTCCAGGAAGAGCAGTAAGTACCAGGCTCGTGTGCTCGCCCTTGAGGTTGTCAAGCATCCTCTAGAGATGCAGCTCCTTCAACTGCAGATGCTGGTGAAAGCCTCACAATACAACCTGATGCTTGTGGTCGCCAAGACCAGACAGGTCGTCCTCTGTACACGGTGCTGACATCAAGGTTGAGGAATGAGAACTCAAAATGTGTGGTCATCAGATCACTGCCAACTAGGTCAAATTTTGACCTGGTGCTGGCCGGGCGCCCTTCCAGTCATGCACGAGCTCTCCCAGCACCACACCTGACCAGCTGACAAGGGCCTGTCATCCCTGGCAAAGCAGACCAGAGTCCAATAGGTCGTTAAGGAAGAAATGGGCTCTGCTGGACATGGCCATTAGAAGCAGGGCCATCACACCTGGCATGGCCATTAGAGCAGGTGTACCACACCTGGCATCGCCATCAGAAACAGGGGTGCCACACCTGGCATGGCCATTAGAGCAGGTGTACCACACCTGGCATTGCCATCAGAAACAGGGGTGCCACACCTGGCATGACCACTAGAGCAGGCGCGCTGCACCTGGGCTCAGCCATCATAATAGGAGAGACATTGGACACCAGTTAACAAAGTGGCCCCTGTGCCCCACCTGAGTGGTGGTCTACAGGTGTTCCCTCCTCCTGCAAATCAAATAATAGAGTGAAGTGCGACAGGACAAATCCCTGGGTGAAGGAGGGCCTGCTTCGAGGAGGGGAGGGGAGGAGGAGGAGAGTCCCAGGGCCTGGCCGCCCCAGGCCCTTCCCACTGCACAAAGGACCAGAAGATGAACTGGCTCCTGCAAGGTGTCTGACTCTCTTTTTGTTAATAAACAAACAGGCCTTAAATTACTCAAAGAGAGCTTTTGACTGCAGGGGAGAGAGCCCTTCTCAGAGGAAACCACTGCTCAAGATCGAGGCAGCTGCGGTGTCAGCTTCTCGACACACACTGAGAAACAGTGGACACACATGTGTCTGGGAAGATGCGGTCACACCAGCAGTCGAGGGTGCGAGCGCTCATTCATTCCCTTCTAATTGTCGATAATAAGACGATAATAATAATTGATTATGTTTCTACAAAGCACAGTTCCCTGGTGCCATGACAGTCATTTTTCCAGGCAGCCCTGTGGCTGTGAGAGATTTGGCCAAAGGGAATGAGATGAGGCTTATGTGACAAGATGCTCTTTGCTCTCCAGCACACCCAGCTGTTGGCTTACAGCACATGTGCCACAGGGTTTGGGGGTGTCATGCTTTATGCACACAGTTCAGGGAAGTGTGAAACAGCAAATTGTACCCGCTGGGTCCCTAGCCGAGGTGACAGCTTCAGGGCCTTTGTATGAACCATTAAAATCTCCCACAGCCCCCTGCCCTGTCCACTTACTTGTACTTCAACACAAATGGCTCTTCTAAAGCATTTTTAAAACTTTTATCCTAAGCGTGGTATTGACGCTGAATGCTTTGCAGAAAGACATATGGTGATGTTGGCAGGCGGATTCTCAACCCTGCGGGGTGACCTGGATGTCAGTTAATTCTGTCTGTGCACATTTGCTGGCCCACCAGCAGAAAGTGCAGGATGGTGCCCTGTGGGGAACCACCGAGGAAGCCAGGAGAAGCCATCTCTGGGGTGACAGGGCCTGGGACCTTGCAAAGGGATCAGAGCAAACCTGAGTAGGACAGGGGTCAAGTCAAAAGCCTGAACTCAGAAAAGCAAACCAGGAACAGCTGTGTGTGGACAGCCGGCAAACCCTGAGAACTGGGCCTGACCCCCGCCCTCTCGCCTCCAGCCCTGCCTCCCCGCCGGGACAAATGTGTTAGAAACCTCTATACATACTAGCCGGTATTCTAAATACACAGCGAGTGGCTTTCCCAGAGCTTTCCAGCAGATGTTATCTGGGTCCTGGGATAAAGAAAACAGTTTACAGATTTCTTTGTATTTGTGCAGGGACCCCCTGGACCCCCTGGACCAAAAGGACAGCCGGTAAGTTGGTGGGGGGCGGGAGGTGATGGAAAGGGAGGGGGCCGTACGTGTTTGTTTGTGTCCTTCTTGACCACGGAGCCACGTGGTTGACAGCCGTACTGTTTATCTCGTGATGCGGACCTTTTTGTAGGGTTTTAAGACAATGTTATAAACCCCAAGGATAAATCCAGTGATGCACCTGGATGGTCACATGAAGTAATTAAGTGGATGTATTGAATGGCTTGTTGCTTGCAACTCACATAGCATTCCTGTGGTTACGTGAAAGTCCAACTGGTGGTGAATGTTTGATCAGAAACGTAGACTAGAACAAATTAGGGACAGCTCGTGCTTATCCGTGTGTGTTCATTTGCAAGAAGGGACAAGACGGCACCATAGTTGGGTAGGGAGCTGATGGCGTTCTTCTTACCTGGATACAGGTAGGTTGTACCACAGTGTGATGTCCGCGTCTAGGGATGTGTTTGGTGAGTTTCAAGCCAGGCTCAGGCCCAACGCGCTCCTGTTTTCATCAGAGAAAGATGAGCCAGCTGGCTGGAGCACAGCAAAGTAGGTGGCTTGTTAGAACCTGGCGACGGAATTCGGGTTTAGCGGGACCTGGGAGAGGTAGATAAATGCCCAAGACGAACAGTAGGAGGTTGGCGAGGGCAGTAATTGGTCGAAACTCGACGTGAGTCAGAAATACTGGGCTACCGTTATGAACTTTTCAGAACCATTCTGTGGCCTGCATGTGGCCAGGGACATCTCCCAGCCTGCCCATTCCCAGGCCTGCCCCACGGAAACCCCATCTCTGTGACCGCCTGGGGACCTTGGCTGTCCCCACCTCACCCCCAGCTCCCATCACCTCTGACACAGCTTCCAGCTGCGGCTGGAGCTCATTAGGGCTGCTGTCCCCACCACCGGGCTCCCCACTGTCCGGCAGCCTGGAGCAGGCTGGGAACGGCCCAGCGCCAAGAGAAGCGGATGTAGGACGCGGCGGCTGAGCCCCGAGGTCGCCTCAGATCCCCACTTGGCTGCAGCACAAACAGCCCGCACCCTCCGCCCGGTCACTTCCTGGTGACTTGGACTCCGGCTCGTGAGGCAGGGGGACCTCGGGGTCCCAAAAGCAAATCGCGTTCTCATCTAGCCTGGCTGCGTTTCTGTGCTTTGATTTCAGCTCCCAGCCAGGTGGGAAAGAAGCAAAGAAAAAGCAAAAATTAATTAAAGGCTTTGTTTTTATTTGCAGGAACTCTCTGGGCGTCGGAGGGGGGTGGACAGTGTGGTGCAGAGACAGATCAGATAGGGACACCCCCCCCGCAGGATCCTCTGTGTCAATGGGTTAGGGGCCCTGAGAAGGAAGAGCTGCTGGGAATCAGAGAACAGAGGGCTTACTTAAGGCATGGTGTCCGGTCAGCCCTCCCACGCAGGGCAGCTCCATGAAACTGTCAAATACTTACTAGGTCACCAGCCTAGCTTTGCCTCTTAAGCAAAAAGGAAGATGAAAAGTTTGGCTAAACCCCAAGAACACCATCCCCTAAAATCATTAAAAAGGGTTGGAAATCTTGCTGTGAAATTAGGATTATTTAACCAAAATGAGAAAGTCTGAGGGAGAGGAGAGTGTGAATCATGTTCTTCAAATGTGGGATCCAAGGCAGGAAATGGCTGCTTTCTGAGTCCAGAGGGGCCAGAACCTAAGGAAACGCCCTGCGACCCTAACCTGTAGAGTCGTTCTACGCGGGCTTAAGAGTCAGGAGGACCTGGGATCAGACCTGAGCTCTACCGTTTGTTCGCTGTGAGGCTTTGGTCCAAGGGTGTGACACCTTCCCCATCCGTGATGCCCAAACTCATCGTGTGGTGCAGAGGGTTAAAGGAGAGAGAAGCAGTTAGCAGGGGCCCTGGACCGTCAAAGTCCAGGGCCACAAGTAGGGAATCAATACTAGGCAACTTCCCGGTCTGCAGGATTTGAACAATAAAATATATTTCAAAAAGCAAATGGCAAAATGTTCCCAAGGGTGACAGAATAACTGTTCTTCGTCCACTATTTTTTTTTCTTTTTTTTTTTTTTTTTTCTCTGCGGTACGTGGGCCTCTCACTGCCGTGGCCTCTCCCGTTGCGGAGCACAGGCTCCGGACGCGCAGGCTCAGCGGCCACGGCCCACGGGCCCAGCCGCTCCACGGCACGTGGGATCCTCCCGGACCGGGGCACGAACCCGCGTCCCCTGCATCGGCAGGCGGACTCTCAACCACTGCGCCACCAGGGAAGCCCCTTCGTCTACTATTTTTGAGGTTTTGCTTAAAGTACAAAATACAAATTTCTTAAAAGCATGGCTGTATGAAAACACTATCATTTCTATGAACCGCAGCGTTTTTGTCGCTTAAGGTTTAATCTTAGTGAATGCTCAGAGCCCACTGTCTGTAACTGGTGCCACTCTCTGTAACGGGTACAGCATCCCAATTCGCTCCTGTTCATTTTATGTGATATCTGGAATGGACTCAAATGTTTATTACACAGTTTATATATGGAAATAGCAAAAGAAAAGACATTAATTCTCCTTTTGTGTCCATTAGTTCCTGGGAGCTGAAGCCAGAATGTTATGCAAGGATAGTTATCCTTTTATTTCACCATGATTATTGACTTTAAACTTACAGAAGCCATTTATCTTTCAGGGCAACAGAGGACTTGGTTTTTACGGAGAAAAAGGAGAAAAGGTAAAGGAAACTTAATAGATCGAATTAGGAAATATTGACAGATCATTTTAATGTCTTCGTTTTATGCTGTTATCTTGAGGTGTTCTGCAAACAGGCCGTTTGCAAAGGAAACAATCACTGTAACGTGTCAGGTTACCAAACAGGCGCCAGTGGTGGTTATGGATCAGTAAGACTGTAAAAGCCCCGGACCTCTGACGCAGACGTAACTTCAGCCGTCTTAAGCAGCTAGAAAGTAAAGGCATTTCCCTGTGGTGTCCTCTGACCTGCGGCATCCAGAAGAGATTGAGGAAGGCAGAGCAGCAGACAACGCGGAGCCAGCTCAGAGGCCAGGGGACGTGGCCGGCTCAGGAACCAGGGGGCGTGGCCGGCTCGGGCTGGGCTCAAAGGCAGGAAAGGAGAATAGTCACATTAGATAGAATGAGAATGAAGTTAATGTCTGTAATCCACAGGTATTAATAAAATAGTAATAAAAACATCAGGGCCCCCATAGGTAAAGGGGAGATGAACAGTTTTAGGTATTTTTTAGCTGTAATATTAGCAGACATTCAGAATATACTGTGAAGTGCCACTTTCTGCAGCTAATACATCATCTCAGTTTGCTCCTGTTCGTATTATGTGGTGTCTAAGCTCAAATCTTTATTATATAGTTTATATGTGAAAATAGCAAAAGAAAAGGCAGTAGCATCCTTTTTGTGTCAATTAGTTCCTGGAGGTGAAATCAGCATATTACACAAGGATAGTGGTCCAGTAATGTCACAGATCGAAGGTTTCACCACCTGTGCATCACATACAAAAGTGTTTCTTGATAATGATAAAAAAGCTAATTAAAGCAATCCTGAGATATTATATTTATTAAAGATGCTGCTCTTTATTATATAAAAAACCCCTTAACTGGTGAAGTAGTGTTGAAACTGGACTGGTCTTTCATTTCTTAGGCATTTCTTATGTCTTGGTACCAATCTTAGAAAGCAGTAGCATAACACATAGCAAGAACCACCAAGACATTTAGCCTCCAGACCTAGTAATTTCCTTGTATAGAAATTCATCGTAAGTAGATAATTCCACAGAAGCAAATGCAGCCCCAAATTGTGACCAGCCTAAACAGCTTGTATGCATAAATTCTAAGTGATTCCTTCTTTTTTCTTTTTTCTTTCTTTCTTTCTTTATTTTTGTCTGCGTTGGGTCTTCGTTGCTGTGCACGGGCTTTCTCTAGCCGCAGTGCGCGGGGGCTGCTCTTTGTTGCAGCGCGCAGGCTTCTCATTGCGGTGGCTTCTCTTGTTACGGAGCACGGGCTCTAGGCATGCGGGCTTCAGTAGTTGCGGCTCGTGGGCTCTAGAGCATAGGCTCAGTAGTTATGGCACACACACTTAGTTGCTCCACGGCGTGTGGGATCTTCCCGGACCAGGGCTTGAACCCGTGTCCCCTGCATTGGCAGGTGGATTCTTAACCACTGCACCCCCAGGGAAGTCCCCTCTAAGTGATTCTTAATGCAAGTAGCAATCAAATAATTTTACCTTACGATTATTTTATTCTATATATGATTTTTATCTTATGATTATAACACTATAAAATTGATGTACATGTGATAAGTAATACGCAAAGATAAAAACAGCAGTTTGCAGTGGGATTGTGCTTTTATTCAACCTTGGTGGCGTCTTTTCAATTTAAAGACAGCTGCTTTGCTAAACCATTCACAGGGCGACATGGGACAGCAGGGACCCGGTGGGATCCCACCAGACAACAGTTACGTCGAGAGGCCCAAAAATGATGTGATCCTCCCAGAGCAATATAAGGTAAAGGGACTTCAGCAAAATTGATGTATTCCCAGTTGAACTAAAAAAAGGAGGAGAAAAAAGGTAACTTTCTTTGCTCTTATTCAAACAGTCACATTCAAAGAGGAAAAGCCCTCACCACCAAATTGGCAAATTATGCATGAAAGCACTGATCACAGTCACACACGTGTATCAGTACATCACTGTAAATAATTATGATGAATTTGAAACAACACGAGATCCATTTAAAAATCTCAGATCTGTCCTAAGTCTCTAGTATAGACATAGTTAGTGGTCGGAGCGCAACTCAATGCCAGGATGTGGGGCGATCTGAACAAATGTTGTATTCGGCAAAATAAAACCTACTTTTAGGTAGGTTTTGCCGACATGGAGCATCATCATGGGCTTTTTGGATCAAAGTCAGTTTTCTGACTCATAATTTCTGTTAATGTTTTGTTTGATTAAAAGCATACTCTTGGAGTCTAAATAAAAATCAACACCCTTCTCTACCACTCACTCACTCAGACAGACCACTTACCCTTCCTAAGCCTTCGGGTTCCCTTGTACCTAAAAAAGACCGAAGTGCTGACCTGGTAGAATACTGACCTCATAGGGCTGCAGAGCAGAGACCCGGGTGAAACGCACCACAAAAGGTCACGGGAACCGAAGCAAAGATCCCAAATGTAGAACATGATTCCTGTCTCTCAAGTATCTGTCAAGGTGGGGCGTGGGTGCTGAGTCACGGATAGGAGAGCGCAGGCTGGACCCCGGCCATGGGAGAAATCAGTCTGGGCAGCTGTGGCTGTTATGAGCCACTTGACCGTTGACAAGAGTGGCCTGGAGGTGGCTGATGTGAGGCCAGACGGGGCGGTTATGTACCAGTTCAGTTCAGAGCAGGACGTCCCTGGACAACCAGCAGGAGGGGGGCCTCCACAGAGCCATCAGGGTGGATCCAGGAGGGACTTTGGCTCCTGGGGGTGACCTGACCATCAGCAAGGTAGAGCCTCTGTCCAGTTCCAGGACAGGAGCCCAGGATGGAGTGAGGCCAGAGCAGATTTGATCCATGCTGAGATGCTCCAGCATCTGAATCAGATTTCCTTCATTTTCCACAGCCAGGAGGGGGTAGGTTCGGGGGCTGGGCCCAGCCAGCCTGCAGGGGGCAGTCTTGACCTGCAGGAATCCTGGGTGCTGGCCTAGGACTGATGGGGGAAAGCACCCAACTGGTCACTACATTTCTTTCCCCATTTTAGGCTAAGAGAAGTGGGAAGACTCTATCACATAAAGCTGACCTTGCTTGGTTTCAACACGTTCCCAGGGAGCCTTGTCCTCAGAGGACCCACCTAATCTTTCACTCAAATGAATATTATGATTAGGACCTGTCCCCTGGGCGTGTGCCCCCTGCCACTGAGGGTACTAAAGGCAAATCACAGGCAGAAGAGAGACAGCCTTGCAATCATACCAAAAATAACACACAGTTTCATCTGTATTGTGAAAATCCAGGAGAAATAGCACATTTTTCCCCTTGAATGTTGAAGCTGCAAAAGTTAGGGGTCATTTGTTACAATTCATTTATATTCATTATTTACGGTTTTATAAAATACTTTTCACCTCATCTCATGAATCCTGATCAATTTTAAATACTACTGTTCTCGAATTAATGAGCAGTTCTTGTCTTTCATATTCTTCGCAGGGTGAAAAAGGAAGTGAGGGGGAACCAGGAAGAAAAGTAAGTCAAGGAACAAAGATGCTTCTTCTCGCTGGTGGTTCCCATATTCTCGGTGTTCCCATCCTAATGACAGACTGTGTCTGGGTTGTAACAACCTGCAACTTCTGGTTTCCAATCCATTTGTCTACAGCAAGAAAGTGTGATCATTTTTTACGCTGTTTTCCAGAAAACAGTTTCAGAATGTCTTCATTCCACAGTCAACACCAGCTCATCAACACTTTAGCTCATAAATGAATCTAAACCCTTTAAAAGAGAAGAAGTGCCATGGAGGGTCTGGGTGGGTTTGGTGGTGGCTTCCTTGCTGGGGTCCAGCCGTGTAATCGCCCTGCCCTCCCTGATCTGGGTCACGCCTGCCCCGTATTCCCAGTCCTCCCGGTTGTCATGAGGTGACGGTGACAGGTGACATCCTGGATTGATGACCATCCAGGCCGACTGCAGACATCCTAGGACTCCACCGTGTGTGACGCTGGAGTAGAGACACAGGGGCAGGACGGCCACTGTCGGGGCACTAAGAATGGACCCCTGAGCAGGCAGAGTGTGAAGTGTGGGCGCCCTCAGGTCTCTCTGTTCTCTCCTAGGGCATTTCCATGAAGGGAGAAGACGGAATCATGGGCTTTTCAGGAGTGCGGGTAAACCATGCCTTCTACACCAGCCGTTTGCTTTGTATTGTCTGGTTTTTTAAAAGACTTTATTTTTCTTTAATTTTTTATTGAAGTGTAGTTGATGTACTGATACAATGTCATATGTTATAGATCTACAGTATAGTGATTCACAATTTTCAAAAGTTCTACTCCACTTAGTTATTATAAGATATTGGCTAGATTCCCTGTGTTGCACAATGTATCCTTATAGCTTATTTTATACACAGTAGTTCCTACCTCTTAATCCCCTATGCTTAGGATCACAGCAAAGTTGGCCCGAAAGTACAGAGATTTTCCATGCACCCCCTTTTGCTCTCCGACACAAGGCTTCCCCTGCTGTCAGCGTCCTGCCCCTCCGTGATCTGTCGGCTACGATCATGAGCCTGCACTGACTGACACACCATCGTCACCCGCTAACTGTGGTTTTTAATACTGTGCCCCTCCGCCTGGCCCAGGGGCAGGAGCAGAACTCAGACACAATTCTGCTTGTATTAGGCTGAATTGCTCAGTGGTAACAAAATTGTAGGCTGGCTCCAACGAAGAAGTCGATTTCTTGTGGCCCTGAGAGTCCAACAAAAATGTCCCTGGTGGGGTGGAAGGGGTGGGAGTGGGGTGTCTTCTCCCGAGGAAGCTCGGCCACCTGTCGCTCCTGGGCCCGCGGGCAGACGTCCCTCCATCGGCCAGAGCTCAGTCAGCTGGCCCCACCCAGCCCCAGGTGAGCTGGAAACGTGGGCAGAGCCAGGAAGAGAGACAGTGGCCTTGTGGTGACCACTTGGGGGCCACAGCTACTCAAAGGACATGTGTTACAATCTCCAACAGTAAGAACGAAGGATCCTGAGAGCAGTGGAGTGCAGGCCTCTTTCTGGCTCTACTGTTTTTACTGTACTGTTTATGGATTTCTCCAGATTTCTTTAAGTGGTAGACAGGATGCATTCCATGAAAGGGTCCCTAAAATGACCCATCTCCTCTAGGAAAGAAAAGGAGACTTCAGATGGTTTTGATACTGGCTTAGCAAAGTATTTTACTTTAGTCCACGGCGGGTGCCATAACAATGCGCTCCGGGAAATGTCACTGCATATTCTGAGCTGTTACCACTTCTGCTTTCTGTTCAACCCAGGGTGCCCCTGGCTTCGATGGTGAGAAAGGTTCACCGGGACAGAAAGTAAGTTTGAGACATGAAATGCAATCTGCTCCAGGCCTGAAACACCTTGCAAAGGTCACATACAAGGACTGGGGCATCCCAGAAGAAATGTCCCCAGAGAAAACATTTAAAACTTTCCCACGTTTACAGTAGCAGAAATAATCCTTCCTCCCAGATCCTTCTCAAAGCGTAAGCGAGCTCATTTACGTTTTCTCTGGTTTGGCAAGCCAGCCCCGGGGTCCTCTCCCTCCGAGCCTCCCGTCGTCCGGCCCGCACCGGCCACGGCTCCCGTGCTTTCCAGCCCGCCCCCTCCTCGGTGTCACCACCAGTGTGTCCTGTAGGAAGGTTGCCAACGTGGCGGCCACAGGTCTTCCCACATTTTTTATATATTGATCTCTCACATTTTGGCACTTCACTTACCTTCCGTGGTGACCCAGTTTGTTGTTTTTATCCTGTGTTCTGTGGACAGATTTTTGGCCATTTTTGTAGGAAGAAAATGGTAGCTGAGAAATGTCTTATAAATCTGCATCAAGCTTAGAATTGTCTGAATGCTAGCTCAGATGCGCGAGAAAACATAGGAATCGATTTTCTTAAGTAATGATCTCTTTATTTTCACTATTTGCTGTCTTCACTAACTCAGGCAGAGAGTGTGTGGGCCAGCCCTGCCCACTGCAGACCCCCAGCACGCTCCCCAGAGGCGACCCCCGTGCACGTGGGGTGGGTGTTCAGATCAGGGCTCGCACAAGTGGGGCGTGTATTTTTACATGCATGTAATTTAACCAGAGAAAATGAACATTTCATCCCGTTCCGCTGTCGTCCACTCATGTTTTTCACCCAACGCTCCTCGGGGGCTGTCCCACGTCAGCACAGGTAGCGTTGTTGGAACTGGGCGGTTATGTCGCACTGGACACGGCTCAGTCGGGATGCCTGCTCACCGACTCCGCAGTCACTCCAAGCTCCGTCAGGGCTCCTAGACTGTCTTGTGGGATGGCCTCTAAGCAGGAGGTCACTTTTAATATCAGAGAAATTTGCCTTCACTTTCGAATCTTCAGCTCCACCTAGGATGAAAGGAAGTCCGTCTAAACCAGAGGCCCAACGTGAAAGCACCAAATTAATCTTAGTTCATTCTAAATAATGTAACTCAGCATACGTGCTCCTGGATTTCAAAATATGCAGTAAAATAATCAGATAACGTACCTACTTTATCCCATTGGCATTCCGAATTTGGGGGGCCTGGGCTTACTGTATATATTCTTTAGCAAGAGGGAATAAATTTCTAGATTTTTTTA
Organism: Hyperoodon ampullatus; assembly: GCF_949752795.1. Lineage (NCBI taxonomy): Eukaryota > Metazoa > Chordata > Mammalia > Artiodactyla > Ziphiidae > Hyperoodon > Hyperoodon ampullatus. Next base: position 3,112,653 of record NC_136929.1, on the reverse strand, counting down.
AAGCTTTTCATATCTATCCAGATACGATGTGGCTCATAAGGGTAAACTTTGTCTTTCAATCCATATTCAAGATAATTAGAATGCAATCATTATTAGCATTAGATATTTTTTTTAAGTGAAGAGCAAAAACTTCTAAATGAAAAGGTTTAAGGATTCCAGTTGGTGTTAACTAAAATTTTTCAAAACCCATCTTGGGAGAAGGTTTGAATAGATGGATCAGGTTGTCACCGCCCGACCCCACTGGTCAATCGTGAAATCACAACAGTGGGGGCAGTCTGCACGTGTGACTCAGTGGGAAGGGCTCGGGACCCGCCAGCAACAAATCTTGCTCAAAAAAGATGAAACTGAGACTAAGGAGGCCCAAGATCTAACAACTAGTTTAGAGAAAATCTGGGGAATAAAGGAGCACGTTGCACAACTCCACAAGGATGCAGTGGACCAAGTCCACCACGCAGGGTGTTCACAGTACAAATGACCCAGTTTCCTCAACAGCGACGACAAAAGGTACCAAAGTAGAAAGGAAGAGAAAACCGTTATGAATTACAGGCAAATTAAGAGACATATCAACCAAACGTCATATTTTGCCTTTTTTTGAATCCTGATTCAAACAAAGCAACTTTAAAAAGACATGCTTGAGACTAAAATCAGGGGAAACTGAACACAACATGGGTAGAAGGTGATCTTAACAAACTATTGTTGATTTTATTAGACACAATGGATTGTGGTTATGTCTTTAAATTCTATTTTAAAGATTAAAAATAAGCACTAAACATCTTCCCTGCAGGGAAACAGAGGACCGGATGGCTACCAAGGCCCTGATGGATACCCAGGACCCAAGGTGGGCTCAGTTTTCATTTGAATCGGGATGGCTTTCCCTTATCTCCCTTGGATGGTGCTCTGATCACCTCCTAAACACCCTGTTGGAGAAGGAGGCCTCCTCCATCCTGTATCATGTAGCTGATCACACGACACCTGGCGCTGAGAGAGGAGGTGGACGTTCACCTATGAGTCACCTGTGTCTCAGCCTCAGGATGCTGCATGCCATATGGGGCCGCGTAGAGGTGGCAGTGGGGACCTGCACCTGGAGCAGAGAGAACCAGGGGGCAGAGAGATGCAGGCACCGTAGTAACAAGAGGGTAGGGGCCCCTAGTTCCCAAGGGGGACACAACTGACTTGTTTGAATAATCCCACGGGCGGGCAGGGAGGTTGAGGACCAGGGGGTGCAGCTGCTCCAGCTGGTGGGGGAACTAGCTGGGTTGGGGGGCATCTACCACCAGGTGGGCCATAGCTGGTGAGGATGGGGGGGACTCACAGTCAGGCCTTCTGGGCCCCGTGAGGCTCAGGGACATCAAGGCAGCTCATGGAATTTTAGGTCTCACCGTCCAGATGGTATTGGATGAGGTGCCGTCACAGCACCCCAGCTTGGCCCCATGGGCAGCTCAGGTGCGGTCATCAACACAGAGGGGTCTGCCCTGAGGAAGGCGGTCACCTGGCCACTTCCGGAGTTTGACAAGGGTCTCAGAGTGAGGTGGGCACCAGCCCACCTGTTCTCTCCTGGTGTGTCCAGCTGGTGGCTGGGATGCCCGGACTTATCAGCACAGCATCGTGGACGTGGAGCCCGGACCCGGTCCATGGTTCTATGACTCAGAACAGCCTCCGCTGGGTTCATGGTCGCTTTCAGTTCTGTTCTTTGGAAACAGGCATAGTGTCCCAAACTCCAAAAGGCCAGCCTCACGTTCTTTTGTTTTCCTCTTTTCTTTCTCCAGGGAGAAATGGGTGAACCAGGCCCCGCCGGCCCGCCAGCCTACTCCCCGCATCCTGCCCTGGCCAAAGGTCTGTATGCCATTCGTCCTGCTTTCTCGTCTGTTGTGGACACAGAGCCATGACCTTGTGAGATTTTCTGAGCAAAACAAAACAAAGCAAAAAAAGAAAAGTGTTTACGTGTTAATGTTTAGCACTTAAACGTTGGGGAATCTCAGTCTTGTGGACCCTCCCTCCCTCGTGGCTTAAGCAGGGCGTCCCGGAGAGACCCCCAGTTTGCCTCTGGCTGAGAGAGCGCTCACCACTTTCCTCCGCTGGGAAAGGCTTTCATTTCAACCTACCTTGTGCAGGTTCTGGTTCTGCCACCTGCAGCATCACCATAGAAACCCAGCCCTCGTGCCCGCCAGGCCTCCACGGGCGCTGTCCCAGCCACTTCACTGGTTTCTGGTCCAAATGCACCAAGATGCTTACGCCCCCTGCTCACCGGTCCGGAGCCTGGAATTGATCATAGTCCATAATTTGGAAACAGTCACAGCCTTTTAAACTTCAAAGAACTAAACCTCCAGGCATTTGCACCTGAGCTCGTACACGAAAATGATCCCACGGTCACAGTTGACCCCTGAGTGTCAGTGAGGGATTCTGCACGTGTTGTGGCTTGTGCCGTCCTTGTTAGTTTAGCTCAGCCTCCCATCGGCACGATCTATTAAAATATAATTCTAGTTCTGCGCTTAGAGCAATGGTCTGTGAACCTTTTTGAATGTGCGTCTTTCTAGGTTTAAAAAAAAAGTGTTTTCAGCATGCCTCCAAATCATAGTATGAATATGTATTTATGGATAATTTATCCATGATACAGGATGTTCCCTGAGGTCAGAGATTTTAGCCTGTGTGGTCCCTACTGTATCCTCAATTCTAGAACAGTCCAGGCACATGGTAGTTGCTCAGTAAATGTTTACCTGAATGACTGAATACTGCATGTGCTAAAACATGTACGTCAGATAGGGATTTTAAAGGGTGAGATTTTTTTTTAAATGAAGATGCTCTAATGTTTCCTTCCTGTACCCAGTAGGTCATCTGTCTCATCCTGTTATCTATGTCCAGGGGTCAGGGACTAACCTTCCTGCTTAGGTGTGAACCATCTGCTGGTTTAATACCTTTGCATGTCTTCATCCAACGATGGGGAAACTGTAGACAGAGCAAGACCAAGGCCAAGGCCAGGTGGGGTCCCCTAGAGGTCTCTCTCCAGGGTGACATCAAACCATCGATGAGTCTATTTCAAATAAACTCAAACCGGGGAGTCCACACCACTGTGGAGCCAGCTTCCCGTCCTTCTCTGGGGAGCCCAACACGTCTGCCAAGCCAGAAACCCCAGGGACCCGACATGAGGTTGACTTACTGTTGGTGATTTTGGTGAAATGGGAATCGTGTCTTTGAGACTTTGGGAACTTAATTTTTTTTTATTTTGCAGCCCACTTTTTTAAAATTTATTTTTTTATTGAATGAAAGATTCTTTAAATTCTATAGTGCTTAACAATTTTCAAAAGTTTCACACACATGATTTCATATAGTCCCTCAATAACCCTTTTGTCCCCCTGTCCCTATCTTGCTCCTCCTCCCTTCCCTCTCCCCACTAGTAACCACTGGTTTGTTCTCTAGATCTGTGTCTCTGCTTCTTTTTTGTTATATTCACTAGTCGGTCGTATATTTTAGATTCCATATATAAGTGATATCATACAGTATTTGTCTTTCTCGGTCTGACTTATTTCACATAGCATAATGCCCTCCAAGTCCATCCATGTTGCTGCAAATGGCATTATTTCATTCTTTTTTATGGCTGAGTAGTGCTCCATTGTATATATGTACCACATCTTCTTTATCCATAAGTCTGTTGATGGGCACTTGGGTTGCTTCTGTACCTTGACTATTGTAAATAGCGCCACAGTGAACACTGGGGTACACGTGTCTTTTTGAATTAGTGTGCTTTGTTTTTTTGAATATATACCCAGGAGTGGAATTGCTGGGTCATATGGTATTTCTATTTTTAGTTTTTTGAGAAACCTCCATGCTGTTCTCCATAGTGGTTGCATCAATTTACCTTCCCATCAACAATGTAGGAGGGTTCCCTTTTCTCCACATCTTTGCCCACATTTGTTGTAGACTTTTTGATGATGGCCATTCTGACATGTGTGAGGTGATATTGGGAACACAGGTTTTAAACTTAACATTGGTGATGTCTCTTTTGCACTCATCAGAAAGCTCCCTGACTGACAGCCCGGAATGCATTCAGTTCCCCGCACCACCCTGCGTTCCCGGAAACCACACCGGGACAGTGGGTGGTCACATTTCCTTTTCCCCGAGTGCAGGTGAGAAAGGCAGCAGCCACCCTCCTTGCCTGTGACAGCAGAGTTCCCGCGTCCTGGGTGAGCTGGAAGGCTGACCAAGCTCCAGGGCTCCTTGGAGTGAGAGATTGACTCATGAGCAGACTCTGACATGGAAAAGAGGAAAATACATGTACCTCTCACCAGGCAGCATTGCGGGAGCTTGTCAAAACGCAAAGGTTTAGAAGAGCTTTGCACTGAAAAAAATGATTGCAATATAACTAAAAAGTGATCTTGCTCTTTTCCCGAACACTCGAGAAGATCTGTGGTTTTCAGCTTTATTTTGTCTCTTTTTATTCAGTCATGGTAATGGCTAACATTTGTATGGTGCTTACTGAGCACACGCCAGGCAGTGAAGTAAGTTGTTCTAATTGGCACCGGTCCATTGATTTACTCCTTGTAAAGACCCTTTGAGATGGGGGCTGGCATCGGCCGCACTGTACTGATGGAGAAATTGAGGCACGGAGACGTTGGGTAACTCGCCCCAGATCATGTACGTAGCAAGCAAAGGAGCAGGACTCAGACCCGGGCCACCCCTGTTCCAGAGCCCAGCCCTGCGTCCCCTCTGCAGGCAGCCAAGCCCAGCACAGGGACCCAGACTCACACGTTCCACCCCTTACAAACACGTCTAGCATGAGGCCCAGCGAGTCCCTTCTTATCTTAAGGACTTTCTCCTAAGATTAAAAAATTAAAGATCACATAGTGATGTGATCTCTCCTAACAATTACTCATCGCTGTACCATGAAACATCACAGTCTCTCCACTTTCCCAGTTGTAGACCAGAAAAACATGCTATGCACTAAAAGGTTGCTATGTACACAGCCAGGGAGCGTAGCAAAGCCCCTTGGCTCTTTGTTTATTTAGGGAAAAGGTCTGTAAGAATCTTCACGTCCACCATTCATCCAGCAAATAGCAATGAAACGCTGATCCGGGCAAGAGCTGGGGCTCAGGGGAACAGGGGCTCAGAGCGAGGTGGCCCCCGTCACACCCCCAGCTCCCCCCATGGTGCCTCGTGCAGGAGGGTCCAAATCGTCGCGTTCATTCGTCATTCCCGCTGGCTCAGCGGTCATGCAGCCTGATTTTCCACGACGCTGTCCACCCGTTCCCGCCCCCCCCGGTGTCCTGCTCGGTGGTCACCTGCGTCACTTGGGCTGATGTCCCCTGTGGGCGGCCTCCCCTCCCCTTATCTGCATCAGCTGTCAGCTCACCTTCTCATGAAGCCTCACCCCTCTGTGACATCGGGGCTCTAACACTATCTGCACACGCGCTTTTACGGGAATCGAATGTCAGCCGAGTGTGTAACGCTGAGTCTGCACAGTCAAGAGCTCCAAACTACTGTCCGCTTCTATTCTTCTCGTCCTCTGTGGTCCCTCAGTGTCAGATTTCCCCCCAAATCATCCTCCCCTCCTTTGAAACCTCTCTGTATCTTTCTGGCGTTCTGTTCCTCTCTTGTTTTAGAACATTTACAGGGATCTTTTATCAGTCCTCTTTGGTTGGAAATGAGCTCCTTGAAAGCAGGGGCCACCATAGATGAAACACCGCCGGCCTCGTGCGATGGACAGGATATCAGTAAATATACATTCAGCGAAAAAGTGAACATCTGCCTTGAGTCCTGGACAACAGTCTTGCTCATAATGTGGGGCCTGTCTTGGTTCCAGGTGCCAGAGGGGACCCAGGATTCCATGGAGCCCCCGGAGACCCAGGAGCCCCGGGGGAGCCTGGAAGCCCCGGCTTGCCAGGCCTGCCTGGCACGTCCATCAGAGATGACGGTAACGTGCTTCCGCGGCATCGAAACTGAGACGTCCCCTCGGGTCTCACACAAACCCCCGCCCCTCGCTGGCTGCACAGCCCCCCAGTCAGCACTCTGTCTCATAGGCTGGCCCAGCAGCTCTAATGCATCTCGAATACGTGTTGGGCTGTCATCACAGAACCACGCACCTGTGACAGTGACTCCCTCACTAGGTCGGAGGCGCTGCTGATGATACCTCACGTGATTCTGTCACTTGGCCGGGAAGAGCACAGGCATCGTCCAGTGTTATAACAACTCTCGGTCCGTCGTTTGGGGGCAAGGAGAGGGGCTTTTTCAAGTGTAAAGATAGTGATGAAATATACCAGCGGCATTGCCCTTTAAGTCACTGACTGGACTGTAAACCACTAGCCCAGCTGGAGGCCTCCCAGGGCGGGAACACCAGCACAGCGGATAAATCTCAGAGGTCTCACGCTGCTGTGATTGCTGTTGGATTTTCAGATGAGAAGAGAGGCTTACCGGGCGAGATGGGACCCAAAGGCTTCACAGGAGAGCAGGGCATCCCCGCCCTGTACCCTGGCCCCCCGGGAGCTGACGGAAAGCCAGGGCTCCGAGGTCCCCCAGGGTTCCCGGGACCACCTGGCCCAGACGGTAAGTGGAGGGAAACTCAAGGGAGGTCGTGCCAGTGTCCAGACAAAGGAGCCTGGCCCCGGCTGGATTTTCACTTGGGATTTTCTTGTAAATAATTCCGTGAACTAGGCAGCGGACAGTGTGAGAGTGTGGCGGGCGCTCTGGGGTGCAGGCAGGAAAGGCCCGCCCTGACATACAGCCTCCCCCCTGGGTTAACCAACGCGATAGGCAGACTTGGTGATCTGCCTTCTGGGCCCCCGAGGAGCCAGAGCTACAGCTGAACGGGTGACGATGCTTCACACCAGGAGTGGCTGCACCGCCTGTAATGGGACGTAGCAGCCCTTGGCGGGGCCCAGACGGAAGATGCTGAGAGTCTACAGACTGGACAGGCACGGCGTCTGGACCCTCATGCTGTCGGGCACAAAACTGAGTTTCCAGGTTCTGATGCAGCCGTGGCTCATCTTTCAGCTGAGATCCAAGGAGGCTTGCCCTCCAAAACGGTTATTCTCTCAGCTTCCAGCTTTAGGGTTATGCTTTGAACATCGTAAAATCAAACTAAAAAAGAGGTCACTATTTCTGTCTCTGCGACATGGACACAATTCAGCATCTTCTTTTCAAAATATTTGACTTTTAATTCCCGACGTCACCCCCGCTCATCTCTGACAGATTCCTGTCTTCACATATGCTAATGGATCGTGTGTGAGTTCAGTTAAAGGTAGATGGAGACCAGGCTTTCCTTACTTTCAGAAGCCAGCTTCTCATTGCTGTCTCTTTAGAAGGAAAACCGTTGGAGGCATGAGAAGCACATCAGTATATGCTCCTTCCACTAAAAAATCAGCAGTCACTTCTCTGTTGTCTTGTGCGTTAAATTTTAAGTTACTAAGGCTCTACGTTCCCAATTTTCCTTCAACTGCAAAAAGCAGATTCTCACAGTCTTTTGAAAAATTCGGGGTGCAGATATTTCCCTGGAATTTGCCAAATACTTTGAGCACTGTTATCACTAATCTTTTTTATTATCCTGGCAGTAATATTTATTACTGCGGCATCTGTGATAATGGCTGAGTTTCTGTAAACATTACATATCCTGAGTAAATGGTATCTGTTGAGTTTTCCTTTTTTGGCAACAGAACATGATGTGTTAAAAATAAAAGCACAAAAATCCGCCGCTTCAAAAGACCGTGATTGAAGGCTAGCGTTGTCATCATTCCTGTAACTAAATTCCATTTTAATAGACAAACACATACCATCTGGCTTTGTAAGTCTTGCTTAGTAAATCTATGATTTACCAACATAAGTCATCTGTAAACAAATTAACTAATTTCCGGTCCATGTGGTTAACTGAAGGGAGAATTTATAAAATAGATGGAATGGTGTCTGATACGTTTTATCAACTTCAGTTCTCTTTGAAATATTTATTTTACCTTATGAGACACATTGCTCCCAAATCACTTTTTTTAAAGCAGTCTCTAGTACAAAAAGTAGCCAACCTTAATGGCCTTTTAAAATATTTTTGTGTAGAGTCATAATTTAACATCAGTGACCTTGAGTCCCACAGAGTTCTTCAGCTTTTTCCCTGGAATGAAGCTGTTGGATTCTTTTCTTGTTAACTGCATTTCACTCCGTTTTATGTGTTGCTGCTGATGGAAACCAGAATTTTGACTCGTTTGCCGTTCCAGCAAAATCAAACTGTGAAGCCAGTTTTCTTTCTGAGCTAAACGTTTTGCTTACGTCCAGTTCAGCTCGGGTAACTGAGTCGACTGCCGGGGCTCTAGAATAAGTCAAACTACTGCCAGGTTTATTACGGCCACTGACCTCTTTAGGAAACTCATGTTGGAAACATCGCAGAAGTGTACTGCTCTGCTTTTTTTGTTGTTGTTTTCATCAGGAGATCCCTTTATTTTTATTTTTATTATTTTTTTTTTGTGGTACGCGGGCTTCTCACTGCTGTGGCCTCTCCCATTGCGGAGCACAGGCTCCGGATGCGCAGGCTCAGCGGCCATGGCGCACGGACCCAGCCGCTCCGCGGCATGTGGGATGTTCCCAAACCGGGGCACGAACCCGTGTCCCCTGCATCGGCAGGCGGACTCTCAACCACTGCGCCACCAGGGAAGCCCCCCTTTATTTTTTTTAATTAATTTTTATTGGACTATGGTTGCTTTACAGTGTTGTGTCAGCCTTCACTGCACAACAAAATGAATCAGCCGTACACATACAGATATCCCCTCCCTTTTGGACTGCCCTCCCATTTAGGTTACCACAGTGCATTAGGTAGAGTTGCCTGGCACAGTGCTATTCTTTAGGACTTGCTTGAAATTATGAATTTACCAGATGAAGAGAAAAACAGTGTAGGAAGGAGGGAGGGTGGCACCTTAAGATGGCCCAAAAGTGCCTTTTCTGTCTAGATTTGCAAACGCTGTGAAGCATACCCACAATGTCTTCATCTCAGATTTTAAAAGCCAACATCCCTGGAGTATCTGTGATTAAATAACTACCTGTAACACTAGCTTCTCCCAACATATCAGGAGAACATGGAAACATAGCATAAAGCCCTCAGTCCACCACTAGGCTGACATGCTGTTGACCTGGTCACCAGTGACCTATGGAGCCACATCCTGGGCACCATTTGCTCTGTCAGCAGCCTCCCAGTGGTACAGGGGGCAGCCGCCACCCCCCCACACACAGTCTTTTCTCCAGCTCCACGACCCACCCCCCTTTGTCATCTCTCCCCTTATTTTTGCGGCTCCTTTGCTAGGTCTTCTTTCTTCTCCCTCCACCATCCCATGGGCAATGGAGTTCCTGTCTGTGTCTCTCTATCTAGCCAGCTCCTTCATTCACAGGAATTTAAACACCAGTTATGTGCCAGCTCTCCCTAACTGTGTCCCTAGCCCAGTTCAGTATTTTGAGCTGCAAACTCATCCCAACTGGACACCTCGTCACCACTGTGTGTCTCACAGGCATCTCCAAATTTGCACGCCCCAAACTGAACTCTGGGTCTCGCCTCCCCAGCTCCCCACCCAGCATGCTCCCGTCCTGGGCCTCACCCATCTCCACATACCCCAGAGCTCGGGCCAGAGTCCTGGGAGTCAATACCCAGCAGCGGTGCTTCCCAGGAACGTGCAGCCCAGTTCCCACCACCAGATGGCGCTCTTCTCAAGTGGGACACGGAGCGTTTTGTGGGCTTTTAGAGTCTGTTTTTTTTTTTTAATTAGTTTCTGCTTTATAACAAAGTGAATCAGCTATACATATACATCTGTTCCCATATCCCTTCCCTCTTGCGTCTCCCTCCCTCCCACCCTCCCTATCCCACCCCTCCAGGCGATCACAAAGCACCGAGCTGATCTCCCTAGGCTATGCGGCTGTTTCCCACTATCTACCTACCTTACATTTGGTAGTGTATATATGTCCATGCCTCTCTCTCACTTTGTCACAGCTTCCCCCTCCCCATATGCCCAAGTCCATTCTCAAGTAGGTCTGTGTCTTTATTCCTGTTTTACACCTTCACCCGGATGTCCTTGCTTGGAATTATCAGAGCCCTGCAGATGGTGAAAGGACGCCTGAAGTACTGTGATCCTAGTGATGGGGGTGGGAGGATCACAAGTTACCTACATGGTTACATGTGTGCACGTGTGTGCACCCAGAGGCGTGAAAGAGGAAAGATGGGGGGAGGGGCGTGCCCAGATGCTCCCGTTCCAGAGGAGAGGACAGGACTGGGGAAGCCAGTTCATTCTCACATCTTTTACTGTTTGGGTTTTCTGTCATTCTGGGAGAACCAGAAGTTGCAGTAGTCTTAGAACCCAAGTCGAAGTAAAGCGTGGTTAAAAAAACCTAAAGTCTTCTTTGGACTCAGTGTTTCTGAAAAGTAAAGATTTCTATTTCTAGACTTTAATGGAAAAACTAAAATCATAGGCGTTCACATGCGTTTCCAATCCTGGAAGCAATGGTCACAAAAAGAAAGTCTCCGTGTCTTTCTGCGAGTAGTTGGGATGGAATTGGAATGGGGGCCATTTTCTGTTGGGAGACTCGGCTGTAACCCTTCCCACACGGGGTGGGGGGATACGGGGTCCTGGGCTGTGCTAACGTGCCGTCCTTGTGGGTTTTCTCCTCAGGTTTCCTCTTCGGCCTTAAAGGAGCAGAAGGCAGGGTGGGCTACCCTGGGCCGTCTGGTTTCCCCGGGGCTCGCGGACAGAAAGGATGGAAAGGTGAGGCTGTCCGGGAACAACAGGGGGCGGGGCTTGGCCCTCCTGAGGCCAGCTCACCCTTCACTGGTTCCAAGATGAGGACGAGCCCCTGCTTCCCCCGGCCCCTCCCGGCCACAGCCCTCACACTGGGGGGCGGCGTCTCCTCGTTCCCTGCGCCCCCAGCTCTCAGCTGGCCCTCCCGTCTCTGTTCTGTCTGCCACGTTCATCGCTGAACTTTCAGGCAACACGGGGCCCAACAGGGGACAGAAAAGATGCACGGTGGCTTCTTAGACTGAATTCAGATGACTCATCCGAGCCCTCGGCTCCAAGAAAATGTAACAAGCATTTGCAGAGGGCTGTAGGGTCATCACCCGGTTTGGTCCTAACCCGACTCCCCGAGTTAGGGATGCGTCGGCAGCAAGGCGGTGGCAAAGCAGGAGAGACGTGACCTGCCCGGGTGGGGCGGATGCTGGTGGGAACGAGCTGTGCTTGCTTTCCTCTCCCTGCTGCCCCTGGGGGACCCCACCTCTCCAGGCAAGGGCCGCCTGTGGGGACCTCTGGGGGGCCTGTTCGGCTCGCCCATCCCTGGGCATCCTGGGTTTTAACCGCCGGACCTCTGCAGCACGCGTGGAGCTGTGGGCGGTGCAGGGGTCCGGCGTCGTGGATGAGCTGGGCAGCTCGGCACCCCCGGGTCATCACGTGTCCCCCTTTGCGCCCTGGCAGCCAAACCGACCAGCAGCCTCCAGCTCAGCCCTCCCCTGCCCCCGGGCTCCCTGGGTTCAGCCAGCAAGACAGAAGAAGGGAGGGCACGTATTTCTTCCCTCCGCACCAGGACCTCGGGCTCCACGCCCGCGGCTGCTGCCAGGCCGCCCTCTCTCCGGCCCCCCTTCACCCTGGACCTTCCTGCCCTCCCCCTGAGGCCCCCGCGGTGGCTTCTCAGAACTCCTGTCGCTGAGTCCCCAACTCCGCCCACACCTCCGTCAACTTTCCTGTTCTTTACGTATCCGCATCCCGAGGAGACTCACGCTTCTTGTCTAAGAATGAGGGGAGTGAGGACCAGAGTAGGCGTGTCCTGCGCTGTGGCGCCCCCGCAGCCAAGCCCTCACGCCCTTGCCTTCCTGTCCCCTGCAGAGCCAACAGGAGGGTCATACACGCGCTTCACGAGCAAATAACAAGTCCCTCCCTCTCTGCCCACGTTGCAGGCGATGCCGGCGACTGTCAATGTGCAGAGGATGACCAGTTCATCGGGGGTCTTCCGGGGCCACCAGGACCCAAGGGCTTTCCCGGCACCAATGGGGAACCAGGGAGGAAAGGCAGCCCGGGAGACCCCGGCCAGCACGGCATCCCCGGGTTCCCAGGATTCAAGGTGAGAGACCAGTTCTACCACGAAGCCGATAAGACGACCTTGACGCCCGGCGCCATTTCCCCATTCCCGGCTTTTATTTACTGAATTAATACAGCTTTAGACCAGCAACACTTACGCACCCAGTGTGACATTCAAAAAAGCCACTTATTCCAAGAGGAGCTTTAAAGCTTTTCCTGGTGGGAATGTGAAATGGAGCAGGCACTGTGGAAAAGCTGGATGCTTCCTCAAAAAAGTCAAACATAGGGAATTCCCTGGCGGTCCACTGGTTAGGACTCTGTGCTCTCACGCCCTAGGGCCCAGGTTCAATCCCTAGTTGAGGAACTGAAATCCCACAAGCCATACAACGCAGCCAACAAATTTTTAAAAAGTCAAACATAGAGGTGTCGTGTGACCCAGAAAGTCCCTTTCTAGTACAGACCCAGGAGAACTGAAAACACGTGTCCACACCAAAACTTGTGCATTAAGTTCACAGCAGCATTCATGATACCAGCTGGAAAGTAGAAAAAACCCAAATGCCCATAAATGGATAAATGAAATGTAGCATACCTACCCAATGGGACATTATTCAAACATCAAAAGGGATGAAGCGCTGACACGTGCTACAGTGTGGTGCCCTCAGAAACATTATGCTAAGTGAAATAATACACAAAAGAACATATTATATGATGCTATTTGTATGAAGTGTCCAGAATAGGCATCTTGAGACGAAGTAGCTTGGTGGTTGCCAAGGGCTGGGAGCGGGGGAATGCGAGTGACTGTTTCTTTCTGGGGTGATGAAAATGGTCTGGATTTAGGTAATAGTGATGGTTGCAGAACCTCGTGGAAATACCAAAAAAAACCAAAAAACAAAAAACACTGAATTGTATGCTTTAAAATAGTTAATCTTATAGCATGTGAATTATATCTCAAAAAAAGCAACCCTTCTAGCATTTTGAATGCAAAGCTACATACTACATACTGCGTATTCACCTCTTCAGATTTAGTATAGGACTGATTCAGCATTTTAATAAAGGCTCCCTTAACTTGATAAAAAGTGAGACTTCCAAGTATATCATGAATTTAGTTTGGATGAATGTATGAAATTTTCTGGATTCCAGCTAACTGGGCTTTATTTGACACCTGAGAAAAAGATCATCTGGACTAGATCTTTCTTCGTGGCAGGTTTTAACTGACCAGTGATCTCAAAGCAAATTTCAGATGAAGGCAAAGAAACTATATTTTTTCTTTATTTTTACTCAAAAAGAGAGCTGCAAGAGATTTATAAAATGAAAAGTCTATCATTTTATATATTCAGCCATAGAGGAAAGTTTGCTCAGGACACTTGGCCAGGGACGGTTAGAACAATCAGGCTTCGTGTCCAGATGCAGGGGAGTTGCAGCCACTCAGAGCTGTTGGTGCAGAGGGTCATGACTCATAACTGCTTCGTGTCGCGGAAGCTTTGCAGGTGAAAAGGAGGTCCACAGCACCTCTGCATTCTCTGGGACTTCTCAGAAGACAAATAGTTTTATCCAGCTGAACATAATAGATGCTACATTTCCTCCTACTTTAAAAATGACACCATCTCCAAATCATGGCTGAGCATGTAGAAGTTGCTCAAGTATTCAGAAAAAGTGTACGAGAATCAAACTGAATAATGGCAGAACTGGGCGGACCTTCAGGTTTTTTTGTTTTTTTTTGTTTTTGCGGTACGCGGGCCTCTCACTGTTGTGGCCTCTCCTGTTGCGGAGCACAGGCTCCGGAAGCGCAGGCTCAGCGACCAAGGCTCACGGGCCCAGCCGCTCCGCGGCATGTGGGATCTTCCCAGACCGGGGCACGAACCCGTGTCCCCTGCATCGGCAGGCGGATTCTTAACCACTGTGCCACCAGGGAAGCCCTTGACCTTCAGTTATTTATAAAATGAGGGACTATTTCTGAGAAGTCAAATGGATCCCATTTTGTGCACATGGAATCCCTAAAGTCTTCCAAGAACGTGTGCTTTCCCCAGCTGTATCGCGTGCACACCCACAGCACTTGCGTTCAAACATCTCAGGTACCGTGTTTATCTTGCATTTAATTATATGTTTATGCATCTGCAGCAGGAATGCCTGAGACCGTTTTTGGTGGTTTAATATCTGTACTGATAGAACCTGGCAGAGTGCTTGAAGTGCTTGAAGCCTGGCAGGGGGTCGATTAGTAAATGAATACATGCATCCGTCCATTTGCCCAGCACCTCCTGGTTGAGCACTGCCTGTGTGTGATGCTGTTCTAGTTACTGAGAGAATGTCACCATTTTCTGCAAAGAACCAAATCAATAAATCAAGTATCTGTGGAATTTTTTAGGAGAAAAGAACTTATAATCACTTGAAACATTCCATTTAATTAAACCAACACTAAAAGTTCCCGTATTCTTGCAAATACCAGCAACCGAGAGTTGCCCCAAACTGGCACATCACGCACATTAAAATGCATCCTGAAACGTTCATCTGCTCGTTTCTGCTCATCGAAAGACCTAAGCTAGATTTTACACCTTAAAACATGAGTGTTCCTGCAGTGAATTGTCTGTGAAGTATGATTTTTTTCCAACCTTGACTTCAGTTAGGAAGACGAGCTGTCGATTAAATACTCTTGTTGTTCTGAGTACGATCACAAATGTCCATCCTTCGTACTTGGAGGCATATTACTTGCCCAGATTCAACAAAATGGCAGTTAGGGTTATAGCAGCCTTCGCTTCTCCAAAGCTCATGAGTTTACGAATCCCTGGGACTTTGTTGAACTGCAGATTGTGGTTCGGTTGCCCTGGGTGGACCTGAGGGTCTGCATTCCTGACAAGCCCCCAGGGAGGCTGGTGCTACCCATCTGGGGACCACACTTTGAGTAGCAAGGTTCTTGTTTTCACCATCCAGCCATGTGTGGCTACTTCCCTTAAGTTTTAACTATTTAAAATTAAACATTCAGTGTCTCAGTCCCGCTGGCCACGTTCAAGTGCCCCATGGCCTTCTGTGATCGGTGGCCACAGTAGTGGGTGGCCAGGGACAGAGATGGGTGACTCTGGGCTTGATGACAGGTAAGGGCCCTCAGTTTGTATAAACGGAAATCATTATCTTCTCGGCTGCCCGTAACAGTGTGAAGGAGGAAGAAACCTTGTGTTTGTTTCTACAGGGAACCCCTGGTGGTGTTGGCCCTCCCGGGCCCAAAGGAATGAAGGGAGATTCTCGAACCATCACCACCAAAGGTCAGTCTTGTGGCCAGCAAATCTTAGACCATGAACCCTTCTGTGGCTGCCCTGGGTGAGCAACTCACGCTGCACTCCTCCCCCAGGCGAGCGGGGCCAGCCAGGTGTCCCAGGTGTGCCTGGACTGAAAGGGGACAGCGGCATCCCAGGGCGTGATGGGCTGGATGGATTCCCAGGCCTCCCAGGCTCTCCTGTGAGTACCGCTGGCGGGGCAGGGGGTGGCGGCTCTGCCCTCATCCCCATCGGTCACATGCTTAAACACGTGAGCGTCAGAGGTGCTAACACAGCAGGAAATCCTCCCAGGGCCACCTGTTCTCTTTTCGTGAGCAGCAATCATATTTTTTAGGAAACAGTGGGCGAGGCTGGAAGCCAAGCCCTGACTGAGCGTTTAAGAGAAAAAGAGGAAATCAATATTCCTCTTGCCAGCACGTAGAACGAGAGCCCCCCAAGTTAAATATTCCTAGATGGAAGGCAGAACGCTTCTTCTAGGATCACCTGTAAAATACACAGCTGCATTTTTGCAGCAAACACACACCGGCATTGAAAGAGGCTGTGTGTGATAAGATGCGGAGCCCCCAGCCTCCTTTCTGCGGGGAAAGGCAGGGGTCAGACGGGGAAGGGCGCTTGGCCGCGGAGACTAGACCCCTTCTCCTCCCTCCCTGCCCTCACCCTGCTCTGAGGAGTTGCATGAATAGGACACGGCTGTGCCCGGTGCCGCCCAGCTTCCTGCTCTTCTGGTCCCATCATCTCTCCTTATTTCTGATGCGCTTTCTCGTCCAAACCAAAGACTTCCTTCCCTTCACCACTGCATTGTCCCTTCTGACTAGGAGATGGGTCACAAACGCTGAATCCTAACAATGAAATAACGTGTTCCTGCCCCCATTTCGCCAAATCTGTGCCTAACCGTTCTCTTGAAGAATCCCTCCGGAGAATGAAGGTCCAAGCAGGGCGCTGGTGGCTTGGAAAGAGAAGAATACTCAGATTCCTATGCCTTCCAGAACTATGTTCGAGGGTGTTGTCCATGCTTGTTAGAAAGTCTGTCCTTTACTTCTGTGACTTGGTGAGACCATGACTGTCCGTTCCTACTCATCTCTGTATCTAGAGCACAGAATTCAGGGAATGGGGAAAAGTAGCTGGCAAGATGGCTGTCGTTGAGGTTTACACGTATTGTAAGAGATGAACCAAATTTCTCACAGGGTGATGGCATCAAAGGCCCCTCAGGGGGCGCAGGCCACCCAGGACCCCCCGGTACTAAGGGCATTCCAGGAGAAAGGGGCCCCCCAGGATTGGGGCTGCCAGGCCCCAAAGGCGAGCGTGGCTTCCCCGGCGATGCTGGATTACCTGGACCGCCAGGCTTCCCCGGGCCTCCCGGCACCCCCGGCGCTCCAGGACAAATAGGTACGGAGGGGCCCAGGCTTGCGTCTCTCCAAGTGGTGAGACGCTGTGCTTCACCCCCGCTGATCTTCTTAGGCAGTGCGTGATTCCCCTTCTGTGGCTGCCCTGGGGGTGAGTCACGTGAGATGGTGTCACACCCTCGGTTCTCACCACACACAAGCGACACCCGGCCACGGGGTTTTCTGGACCCACTGCAGCTTCCTCTCGCCAGCTGGAATGTGGGGCCTCTCCCTCTAGTGCTGGAGTTGCAGAGCCTCAGCCCAGAAGTCCAGAAATGGGCCTCTGATGCCCCGCCCGTCCCAGCCTTCCCACCACACGCACACACACACACACACACACACACACACGGAAAAGCCAGGCACTTTCCGTTTTTGCAAAATTGCCTCACTCTCTCACTGTCTCACCCCTAGATTGTGATACGGGTGTGAAAAGGCCCATCGGAGCAGATGGACAAGAGATCGTCCAGCCAGGTACTGTCATGACCACCGGGCAGCTTTAGAATTCTTGAAAACTCTCAGTTTGTAGAATATAGGCTAGAACTGGCGTGATCCCTGCCGCGGGCACAGAGCTGCCATCAGAAATAGAAACACTTGTGGACTTGGAGCTGCGCTCCGTCTGCCTCAGCTTAGAACCCAGGGAGGGGCGAGCGTGATGACCTCGTGTCACCAAGTTGTCCCTACGGCACAAGGCATCTGTTTACAGCATCGGTAAGAACTCAACAGATAAGTCCTTTCACACCTAAACTATATGTCTCTATGTGTGTAAAGGGCAACTGGATTATTTGCTCATCATGCAGGGTGAGGAGTGAGTCCAGATGTGAGAAGAATTCGGTCCAGTGATCAGTGGACGCTAGACGGAAGGGCTGACGGATAAGGAGAGGATGCCCAGATGAGCCGAGCTCGGGGGAGGGCAGGGGGGAGGGGACGGTCCAGAAGTTGACCCGGCTGCCATCGGACAGGCCAAGTCTGCAGCCAGGGGCGCCTAGAAACCGAGGTGGGAAGCCAGGCAGAGGGCTGAGTCCAGGACACAAGGGGGTGGACGGCAGGCCTCGGGCAGGATTTGCAGAGCAGGGCAGAGAGGAGGAGTTTTTTGGAGTCAAAGGTGCCAGCAGAACATCTGGACGGTGGCAGCTCACCAGGGGCAGTTGAGGGTCTGGAGTAAAGCGTTTTGGGATAAAGGCCGGGGCTTGGAGAAGCAGCATCAGGACCCGTGGGTCCCCCGCACGAGGTGTGGGGATAGATCAGGAGCTCGGGGTGGGGATGCAGAGCAGGAACGGCAACCCCGGAGCCTCCAGAGGGCGGGCCCGTCTCGAAGCTGCGGGAAGGCCCCTGGGGGTGAGGCTCTGCCAGCTGGAGCCCGGGCCCCCTGAAGACGGCCGGGGTCCGTCCTTTTCATGGCCTCGGCTGTCCGCCTTTGCACCTCGGACCCCTCGTGTGGCGGAGGGGACCAAAGCCCCCCTTTGGCCGCTAAGTCGGGCCAAGGTAGGAGCCCTGCCTAAATCACAGGCAGACAGACCAAGGGCATCTCAAAGGACTGCTGTGCCTGCAAGGGCGCCCTGTCCGACAAAATACCCCTGCGCGGTGTCACCAGCCAGAGGTGGCTGCCACCGGGTTTCGTTTTGCACGACTCAGCAAAACGAGTTGCCTCTGCTAATTCTGAAAGTAATGGAAGTCGCAAAGGAGAAGTCACAGCATTCCTTTTGAAATTGAAAGCTTCCTCCATCCCAGGTGGGAATTGCCTTGGGGTCGGGGGTGGGGGGTTAAGGACACCCGGATGAACTCGGCTGTGTGAGGTATTGCCCTCCAAGAGGGTGGAGCCCTCACTGCCAGCACGGCACCTGTGTTCATCCGACTGGACTTACTTCATGTGCATTCTATATTAATATTCTGATTTCATTACAAAATGAAATTACAGTTACATCAGCATCAAAATTAATGGAATCATTAAATTACTCTGATGGTAAAAAGGCAGCTGGTTTTCACGGCCGGTGCTCTCGACCTTAGCCACGTCCAAAGCTGTGACGATGGGTGTGGACCATGGCTACAGCTCCCTGTCCTCTCTTCCCAGGTTGTGTTGGAGGGCCTAAGGGATCGCCAGGCCATCCGGGCCCCCCCGGCCCCCCAGGTAATGAGAGAGCGCTTCCAGCCTTCCTCCGTGCGTCCGTGTCTTCCTTTCCCCTCTCTGGCTATCTTCCTCTGCCCCCGACCCCGCGTTTCCCTCCCCGCCCCCGCCTGGACATCACAGAATTCTTGGTACCGTAGCACGCGCTGGCAGCTTCTATAGGAAGCCGACTTCCGCGCATCAGTGTAGGAAAGTGAGCGGTGATTGACACCTAGTGAACCCTAGGGTAAGAGAGAGGCTTCCTGCCACGTGGAAGTCAGCCTCAGCTGCGACACAGACCCGGTGGGCACCCGAGCCTGGCAGAGATGGCAGCGCCCCAAGACCAGAGAGGAGGCCTAGCTCTGTGCGTTCCTTGCATCCCCGTGTGTCCCAGGGTGTAGAAGAGGATCATGCAGGAGAGGAGTGTTTCTTTCGGGTTTTGACTGAGAGGAAAGCAGATCAACAGGGCTAGGAATTTGTCTGTAGGATCTAGGAGCTGGGCTTTGTCTGCTGCCACAGACCATCACCCAGCTGAAGAGTCATGTGGACTCAGGAAGGGCTCTGGGTCACAGAGCCCGGTCTGGGGCCGTCCAGGCTCCCCCTCCATGGGGCGGCCTTTCAGAGATGACAGATGGGCTGAGTGAACACAGCTGCTGACGCCCAGACGCCGTGTCCGTCAGCCTAGGATGGCGAGCTCTCAGACTGCACCCCTGGGCAGAGTTCAGCCCAGGAGGTCTGCCTTCCGATTCGCTCCTCCTCTGACTGGGACAGGGCGGAGCAGATGCCTTCACCACCCACGGAGGGTCACTCAGACAATCCGGTGTGGAGGCCAGAAGCCCGTCTGCGAGTCTAGGTCCACCACTCGTCAGCTGTGGGCATCTCCCCTGTTCCTTCTGGAACTTAGTGTCCTCACCTGTTTGAGAAGAACAGTGCAGGTGTTCTAGACGCTTCCTAGTTTGCAAATGGTGCCCTGAATACTGCACACGTAACCCTGGAGCTGAGGTCCTGTGTAAACTGTAAAGTACCGCAGTGCAAGGCAGCCCCCCAAACTGGAAAAGTGCATTGGCTGATCGTAGGCACCCTGGATCTTGAGAGCGTCGTCCAGGTGCACAGGGGTGACAGGATCTGGGGACAGTGAAGCAAAATGCAGAAGTGTCATTTGCACCAAGAAGCAGAGTTAACGGCCCTGTATGGTCTTCCGAGAGCCGAGCGCATTATCCACGGGGCCCTTCGTGACCCTCCCTGCCCGAGCCCTGGAGAGGTCTGTCCATCGTGGATCCCAGCACAGGCACGAATGCTGCTGTCCCCAAAGTGGTGGCGACTCTTAGGGGGAGGGGCTCAGACTGCAGTGGGACAGTTTTCAGCAGGTACTGGGGGAGCGGGGCCCAGAGTGTACGTGCATCGCGTGTGGGGGAGAGGATTTTAGACGTGTTTTGGCAACATGAAGTTAGTGAGATCATCAGGTTATTGAGATCACGAGGTCGTGATGGGAGCCGAGGTTCGTCACTTCTGGCGCAGACTGACAGTCGCCCACGTAGACTGACACTCGGTTGCCAGCTGTCAGAGGTGCTGTTTCAGGGCTGACATCCCCCAGCCTCATCACTCCTCCGTTTCCTAAGAGACCGTGTTAAGTCGGGGGCCGGCCTTGACCCTCTCCTGTTCGTCTCCTGCTGGGGTTGGCTCGTGCGGCTCTGACGTGTGTCGTGGTTTCTTTGGGTTGTTTAGGTGCCAAAGGCCTCAGAGGGCTTCCGGGATTATCGGGAACTGATGGAGCACCAGGGCTCAAGGGTCTCCCGGGAGATCCAGGTCCAGAGGGATACCCAGGACCCCCAGGTGAGTCAGGGTGGGACTCCCGCTCGGCCACGTAGATTCAGGGAAGGACTGTGTGTACCGTCGGGCTGCCCCACCTCGATCATCTTTTAACATTTAGAAACTGTTTCGACAAATGCTTGGTGACGACTTTTGCTCTTGTCCTTGGGACATTAAAAAATGTCGCCGTTTTCCTCACTGAAGTTGGGCTGGAATTTTGCAGAAGAAACTTACAGATCTTGCAGGAGAAAAGAGATAGGTGCACAGAGAGATTTCCCTCTAGTGGGTATGAAACCTTCTAAGGGCACATAGGTTATCCTCTTCTGAGCTCTCAGCACCAATTCCCGATCCGCGGATCACTCACCAGATACCACGCAGAGAACACCTGTGTTTGCTTGCTCACGGCGTCGCCTGCCCACTCCGCAGCTCGCAGCTTGTCCGAGTCAGCAGTTCGAAGCATTTCCTCAATAGCTGCCACAGCAAAGCATCCTGGAAGCCATTTAGTGGCTAAAAGAGCTTAAACGTTTGAGCTGTACATGGAGGGAAATGAACATGTTTCTGGTTATGAACTGTGATCAGAAGTTGGGGGTACCTGCGTGGGTGTGCTTGTGCCCCAGTGCCCCAGCCCACGACTCAGTGGCCCCAAACACAGGCGTCCCTCTGTGGTCACGGCTCAGACGGCATGCAGGAGCATGGCTATGTCACTTGGTGTGCGGAGGCCCAGGCACCGGGGAATCGTATCATCTCAACAAAACCGTAGACGGTTCAGAGGCCGCACAAGCCAAACATCCTCCTGCAGGATCCCGGCCACGTGTTCTCTTTCCGGTGCCTCGCTTAGATGTCATGATGCAGACCTCTCGTTACAGGGACGCCCCGTGTTTCCTTTCAGGGTTCGTGGGGCCCCGAGGAGTCAAAGGTGCAGTGGGCCGCCCTGGCCTGGATGGGCTCCCGGGTCCCTCTGGCCTGCCGGGGCCAGTCGGGCCTCCGGGAGACAGGGGCCTCCCTGGAGAAGTCTTGGGGGCCCAGCCCGGGCCCCGGGGAGACAGCGGACTGCCTGGACGCTCTGGGCTGAAGGGCCCCCCCGGAGAGAGAGGCCCTCCTGGATTCCGGGGTAAGTCACAGGGGCAGGAGGGCTCCCAGGGGGTTGGGTGAGAAGCCCAGGACTGCATGCAGGACGCTGTGAGTCCTGCTGCTGCTTCTCCCCCTCAGTTCCAACGTTTCTTTAGAATGCTCCAGAACAGTGGTCGTCACGCTGTGTACAGGATGGCCACCTTAGCTCTTCTACGGGTACAGATTAGCCGACATGCTCTCTTCCCAAGTTGGGTGGGGCTCAGCTTGGGGTCCTCCCTGCTGCTTTCGGCAGAATGTGTACGGTTCTGCGGAGAAGACAGGAGCCGGCCATGCCCGGTGAGGGGTCGGGACGGAGACAGAGATGATCTGGAACGCAGCTCAATCTGTGGGTGTAAAACTGATGGGTTTTTAAAAGTGTAACGTTCACAGCATCATCGATGCATGTTTAGCAAAGCGGGAAGATGCCTCTTGTCTGGTGAGTGAACAAGGCAGCCAAGGCTTCGCGTACCCAGTTTATGCAGAACGGGCCCTGAGAACCCAGAATGCCTGGCTTTAACGTGATTGTGTTGCTGGAATGGGTGGGGTGACCACCAGGCCATCTGGGGTCCCCGTCAGAGAAGCATCAGCTGTTATGTATTGACTGTGCTGTCATCAGTCCAGCGCCCAAGCCCAGGCAGACAGGGGCTCCCTGTGTGGTGCAAGAGGTGACACTCCCCAACACCAGCCATCAAACCAGTAGGCGTCCTTCACGTGAGACACTGAGGGATGAGCCCGGTTCTCGACGGGCAGCTGGACGCCCCACCTTCAGGGGCATGTGCCCACCAGTCTCTTCTGCGGTCCGACTGTAAAAACTGCCCGAGCTCTTTTACAGGATGCTTGTGGTCGATTTTTTAAATGTAGCTCTTTCCCTCAGACTTCAGAAAGCCTGAGCATAACACCACCAGACGGCAGCAGAGTAACTTTCGAGCCTGTGCAGCTTTGTCGTGTTCAGCGTCACCTTGATGACCTGCCCTTTGGGAGAACATTGTGTTTGGCAAAAGCTCTGACTTCCAAAGCATCGGTTTTGGGAAACTGTATCCATGTCTATTCGGCCGCCCCTGTCAGGAGCAGTGGGCAGACCTGGATGTGACTTACATAGCCATTTAACGTGCTTGTAAAGGGCATTTTATTTTTTTATAAATTTTATTTATTCATTTATTTTTATTTTTGTCTGCGTTGGGTCTTCGTTGCTGCGCGTGGGCTTTCTCTAGTTGTGGCGAGCGGGGGCCACTCTTCGTTGCAGTGCGCGGGCTTCTCATTGAGGTGGCTTCTCTTGTTGCGGAGCATGGGCTCTAGGCACGTGGGCTTCAGTAGTTGTGGCTCGCAGGCTCAGTAGTTGTGGCGCACGGCCTGAGTTGCTCCACGGCATGTGGGATCTTCCCGGACCAGGGCTCGAACCCGTGTCCCCTACATTGGCAGGCGGATTCTTAACCACTGCGCCACCAGGGAAGTCCCAAGAGTATTTTAACATGTGGCAAAATGCTCAAAATATAATGTCAAGTGAAAAACCCTAGATTAAAGCTGCACTTAAAACGAGGTGTCATTTCTGCAAATATCTGCTTCTAGGTATAGTTACGGGAACAGAAAAGAGGCCGGAAGGAAATATAACAAGATGTTAGTAACTGTCTCGGGGTGAGAGCATGAGTTACTTCGATCTTGTCATTTATACTTCTTTGTATTCTCCAGACTTCCTACCGCCTGGAAAACCTGTTTTTATAGAACAAGTCTGAGGAGACACGTGTTGTTTGCAATGCACTGCATGGGGTTGACCTCACGGCTCTTGTCTCCATTCCTGCAGGAAGCCAGGGGATGCCCGGAATGCCGGGCCCGAAGGGTCAGCAGGGCTTCCCAGGACCTTCGGGCCATCCGGGACTGCCCGGGCCACCAGGACAGCATGGCTTCCCTGGAGCTCCTGGCCGGGAAGGGCCCTTGGGGCCGCCGGGCTCCCCAGGTTTTGGAGGTAAGGATCCACCCTCCCATCAAGGAGTCAGGGCCTCACTGACAGCGGAACCAGCACTGCCCCCTTGGGGAATTCTCAGCTGTGCTCCAAGGAACCCCCCTCTCAAGAGCTGCAGGGGTTCGGAAAGCACCGCACATGGCATGGCTTAAAAGACGGGAATTTATTCTCTCAGTCTGGAGGCTGGAAGTCCAAGATCAAGGTGTCCATAGGGCTGGTTTCTCCTGAGGCCTCTCTCCTTGGCGTGCAGACGGCCGTCTTCTCCCTGTGTCCTCACAGGGTCACCCCTCTGCACGTGTCTGCATCCTAATTCCTCTTTTTATAAGGACAACTGTCACACTGGGCTGGGACCCACTCTCATGACCTCATTTAACTAACTTCAATCACCTCTTTAAAGGCCCAGCTTTAAATACAGTCACATTCCAAGGTACTGGGGTTAGGATGTCAACATTTGCATTCTGCAGGGACACAGTTCAGCCCCGAACAGGTTCAGGACATGTATTTCATCAAACAAGGAGAATTCAAACAGCCTGAGAAGTCTGTCCTTCTTTGTACCTGTTGTGTATATTAGGGTTCCAGGTAAGATTTCATTAGGGAAAAAAATTCCCACTGCAAAAGTTCAAAATCTGCTCTGCTTTGAAGAGGCAACATGATTTGTTTCCTGAATGTGAAAAATTTGGAGAAGAAAGGAAAAAGCCTCTTTCAGGAAAACCATGGGGCGAGGTGGGCGGGAGCAGAAACGCACAGACACGAAACTGTAGATGTTTGCTCACTGGAGCCCTTGCAGGGGGACCGAGCACATCACAGAGCGGCTGGGAGGGGCCAGACGTCCATGAGGCAATGTCCAGGGTGACCCTAGTCTGTCGTTTGCCATAATCAGGTGACAGCTTTGTCCAGGACCGTAGCCGTCCACACAAGGCAGTGCCGTGCCCCACATAGGTCAGACATAAGCCAGATGCGTCCCCCAGAAGTGGCCTCGACTGCATCCAAAATCTGGGGGCTCCAGTCAGGGGGAGCGACACTGTGCCGCCCGCTGATTTCATAGTAACGGGAACCCCGGGCAGCGGGTTCGGGCCACATCTGTACCAGTGTTCGCAAGGCCTTGCCTGTTCTCAGGCGTGGAACGCAGCACAGTGTGTTCAAGATCCACGCCAAAGCCCTACCTGATGGAGCCCACGGTTTAGGAGGGGATGGAATTACCCACGGGAAAGCTTGTGTTTGGCCGGGGCGAGCAGCAGGGTGACCAGACCACGGGGCCCCGCGTTTCAGACCGCAGGGGAGCTGGTGGGCTAGAACAGCCTTGGGAGGAGGGGATAGGAGGGGCCGGCGTGGAAGACGGGCCCTTCCTAGGAGGGGTACAGCCCCAGGAGACAGGCCGGGGGAGAGCGCATCATCTGAGGAGGGGGTGGGAGCCTAGAGGGGGACATGGGGCCGGCGTTCAGAAGGCGTTGGATGCCAGCTAAGGAGCAAGAGCCCCTGGGCGAGGGAGCCGTTGGGGGGTTTTAACAGAGGGGCTGAGCTTTGTCGGGGAGGCTGGGTAAGGGCAGGCCGGCAGCTGCTGACACCCTAACGAGATGAGGATGGCAGGTGTCGCAGGACCTCCCCTAGCACCTAACGCCAGCGATGTCAGGAGGGCCGCCAGCCACAAGTAACCCCAGCCGTTCCAGCTCTGTGGCTTTGCGCCCGAGCGGAGAAAGTCTCATGTGACTCGTGTCCCACGGGCTGGCCGCCGGCTGTCGGGGAAGGACCTCTTTAGAAAGGCCAGCCTGCGGTGTGCTACACGCTCTAGTCACACCTTCAGACTCACCTCTGTGGTTACACTTGCCCATTGTCCTTCCAAGACGTTTCTCTTACCAAAAGTTATTGGTATCGATGTCTCAGAAGTATCGTAGAGGTGTTTTCTCTGTGTGGTTTGTTCACCTTGTTTTATCTTCCTTCCCCGTCCTGACAGGTCTGCCTGGAGACAGAGGGGAGCCAGGTGACACAGGCATCCCTGGCCCCGTGGGCATGAAGGGTGTGTCCGGGGATAGAGGTGACCCTGGCTGGCAGGGTGAGAGAGGTCATCCCGGAGGCCCTGGATTCAAAGGAATGGCCGGGATGCCTGGTGCCCCGGGCCCCAAAGGTGACTGCAGAACACGACCGGGGACCTAGCCTGTGGGGCGCGGGTGGGACAGCTCTGCGGGAGGGCCCAGCCTTGCAGCCCCAGGCTGCGTCGGGCCCTGGGGACCGGGCGATGCTGCCCAGGCTGGCTGTGACCGCTGTGCCCCCAAATGCCAGTTTATTAACTTACCACGAGAGAGGGACTGTCTGAGGAGCGGACTTACTCTCTGCCAGGGGGGATCTGTGGACAGGCCCCCGGGAGTCGGGATTCAGATCCGGAGGCTGGGTGGTGAACGGAAACCAAAGCAAAGGGAAATGCTTGGTCCCCAGCGTAGGTTTCCCTGCTCGCAGGTGAGGCTAGTCCACCCGCAAGTGGGGCTCTCTGGCCCTTGACTGCAGCTGGAGACACCGTGCTGCCTTCTCCAGGGCCCTTTGCCAGGTTTCCACGCTGGGTGCAGTGTCAACATCACACCAAGTCCCAGGGCCCCTTTCCAACCTGGTGGAAAGACCACGGCCCCCGTGACTTCCAGTTTCCTCTTGTCTGTCCGCCTGCATTGGCCTTACGCCTTGTCCCCGCTGGCAGACGGGCTGACTGCCCCTCAGGCAGCAGACCAGTCCCTTAGCAAGTGCTGTCCCGCAAATCCTACTGACGTTAAGAATCTTCGCCTGTCCTCACACAAGTCGCAAGTGGGAGCCACGCCTAACCCAGCGCTTTCTCATTCCCTCTGAAGGAGTTAAGGGTTCTCCCGGGATGGACGGCTTCCAAGGCATGCTCGGGCTCAAGGGGAGATCCGGGATTCCAGGAAACAAAGGAGAGACTGGATTTTTTGGAGTCCCCGGGCTGAAGGGCCTGACTGGCGAGCCCGGTGTGAAAGGTACGTCACTTCTCGGCCAGGTTGAGACTCACTTTCACGGCGGCCTGACACTGCCTAGAACAATGTTCCGGGAATCCAAACACTAGACACTATTAAAAGAGAAGCTAACTCCAGGAACTGGAGGGCCTCCTCCTTGCTTCAATGCACTGGCCGTGTATAAGGAGGGAGTGCCACTGACCGAAGGAGACTTGAGAACGGAAACGACGCAGCGTTAAGAACCAAAAACATCCTAAGAGACACGTCCCACCATGAGTATTCCGTGGTGCACATGAGGAAGTGAGGCCAGGGGAGAAGCGGAAGGTGAGGTCTGAAGGACAGAGCGCCTTTGGCAAAAGAGGGACACGGTCGTCCAGGTGGACGGCTACACCCCGTGCAGAGAGACGGTGACCCCCGGAAGCGAGCCTGCTCCAAGCCCTGGCCTGGGGGGGCAACCCAAGACCCCAGGTGGGAGATGCAGGAAGGGTGTTCCCAACGAACCACATCTTCATGACATTTGTTCAGACACCCTTGTTCTCAAAGTATCACCATGGTCTCTAAAACAACTGAATTACTAATAACAAAGGTTGATGGGGATGTAAAGACATGGGAACCCTCAGACCCTGCTGGTGGGAATATCAAATGGTGCAGCCAGGGTGGAAGATGTTGGCAGTTTCTTAGAAAGATAAGCACAGAATTACCCAGCAGATCCACTCCTGGGTGTGCACCCGGGAGAACTGAAAACAGACATCCACACAGAAACTCATACACAAATTTCGTAGCAGCATGATTCATTATAGCCCCAAATAGAAAAAACCCAGATATCCATCACGGATAAACAAGATGGGGCATAGCCATATAAAAGAATATTAGTCAGCGATGAAAAAGAATTGGGCTCTGACACATGCTACGACGTGGATGAAACTTGAAAACATCATGCCGCATGCTGTCTGCTTCCATTTGTATGAAGTGTCCAGAACAGACCTGTCTGCAGAGACAGAAAGTGGGTTAGTGGTTTCTGTTGCTGGGGAAGGGGAGACGGTGGGGGGCGGTGACCACTGAGGGGCACAGGGTTCTCTGGGGTGAACCTGTTCTGAAGTCAGTGGTGGTCCCTGTGCCCCCCTCCCTCGAGGAGAGAAGCGTGGAGGAAGATGGCTGTTCCCATCACCTGGGCTCCCAGCTCGCAGCCTCGGGGGAGCTGTGCCACCCATGGCTCAGCCCCTCGGGATGCGGGCTTGAAAGGAAGTACGGCAGCAGCCGAGAAGCTTTCCCCACCCAGGCTCTAACCCCTGCTCCGGAGGTCAAGGGAATGACTGCATTCTGTTCCCTTCCAGGCAGCCGAGGGGACCCCGGCCCCCCCGGACCACCTCCCATCATCCTGCCAGGAATGAAAGACATCAAAGGAGAGAAAGGAGATGAAGGCCCCATGGGACTGAAAGGATACCTGGGCTTGAAAGGTGAGGCCCCGCCTGACCTCAGAGCCGGTGGCCTGGGGTCCCCTGCCTACCCCAGCCCCTCGCAGTGTACGAGAGTAGCAGAGACGCCCCAGCGCCTGGGCCAGCCTCCTGTGCTGCAGCCCTCCTGACACCCTGACGTCCGTGCCAGGGGCTGGCGGGTGGTTCTCGGGGGCCCAGGGGGGTGGAGCAGGGTCCCCCCAGAACTTCACACTCGGTCTCCCTGCAGGCATTCCCGGAATGCCAGGGATCCCCGGGCTGTCGGGAGTCCCTGGGCTGCCAGGGCAACCAGGCTACGTCAAAGGAGTCAAAGGAGATACCGGATTCCCCGGCGTGCCCGGGTCACCAGGATTCCCCGGCGTGCCCGGCTCCCCCGGAATCTCAGGGTTTCCGGGCTTCACAGGCAGTAGGGTAAGTGGGCATCTTCTGTGAGTTCCTCTCCCCGTGGCCTGCTGGCCGAGCACTGCGGTCCACGGCTCCTGGGGGACGAGACTCAGTTCTGCCACTTATGGGCGGAATGACCCTGGGCAAGTTACTGAACAAGTCTGTGCCTCAGCGTCCTCATCTCTCTAATGGGCAGTAACAGTCCCCACCTCACAGGCTGCTGTGGGGCTTGAATGAGCTCTTGAGATGGTACCCAACATGTTTGCCCAGGTAAGCCTGGCAGAGGGTAGGGCACAGTCAGCCATGATTATGACTACCACTGTCATGACCATGGTCTGTGTCATTGATGTTATTTATTTCAATAAAAACTGCCATCATTACTGCTTTGCAGTTTAATAAGAACAGGTATGCAAACCAGCTTCTATACTACACTGAAAAACTTTAGGACTTTTTTACAAAATGATGACATCGCAAACCTTGAGAGTTGGTTTTAGCAGAACAGCTGGATACGCTAACCCTTCAAAACTGCAAACTTCACCAAGTCAGACAGAGAAAGAGAAATATCGTATGATATCCATTATATGCGGAATCTAAAAAGAAATGATGAACTTACTTACAAAACAGAAGCAGACTCACAGACTTAGAGAACAGACTTACGGTTACCGGGTAGGGGGGAAGGGTTGGGGGAAGGGATAGTCAGGGAGTTTGGGATTGACATGTCCACACTGCTATATTTAAAATGGATAACCAGCAAGGACCTACTGTATAGCACAGGCAACTCTGCTCAATGTTATGTGGCAGCCTGGATGGGAGGGGAGTTTGGGGGAGAAAGGATACATGTACGTGTATGGCTGAGTCACTTCGCTGTGCACCTGAATCTGTCACAGCATTGGTTTTTTTTATATAAATTTATTTATTTGTTTGTTTATTTTTGGCTGCATTGGGTCTTCGTTGCTGCATGCGGGCTTTCTCTAGTTGCGGTGAGCAGGGGCTACTCGTCATTGCGGTGCGCAGGCTTTTCATTGTGGTGGCTTCTCTTGTTGCGGAGCACGGGCTCTAGGCGCGCGGGCTCAGTAGTTGTAGCATGCGGGCTCAGTAGTTGTGGCTCACGGGCTCTAGAGCGCAGGCTCACTAGTTGCGGCGCACGGGCTTAGTTGCTCTGTGGCATGCGGGATCTTCCGGGACCAGGGATCGAACCCGTGTCCCCTGCGTTCTTAAACACTGCGGCACCAGGGAAGCCCCTGTCACAGCATTGTGAATTGGCTATACTCCAATATAAAACAAAAAGTTTTTTTTAAAAAATTACAAACTTCACAAACGGCCATGTAAGATGGTTTCATGTTTGGCTTTGCTCCAGGGCGACAAGGGAGCTCCGGGGAGAGTAGGCTTTCACGGCGAGATCGGCCCCATCGGTGACTTTGGTGAGTGTTGCTGGGACGCTGAAAACAGGGCATCCCCCATCCAGAGCGTCCCGGGCAGTGTGGGGACATCAGGCCTGTGGGTGCTGTTATTTTGAAGCAAATTATTCTTATTAGGAATGTAGTGTCATAGAAGTTGCTAAACTAACCACAGGAAGACCCGACTTCAGCCATCTTTTTTGCACCTAACAGGTGATATTGGAAGCACTATAGACCTTCCAGGAAGTCCAGGCCTGAAGGGGGAAGGAGGCACCGCTGGAGCCCCAGGTACCCGCGTGGTTCTCCATCCCTTCACCTTCCGCAGCCTTTGCCCCCTGGTCTGTCGTCACTCACGCTTGCCAACTTACTCAGTGAGCCCATGGGTCACGACGTAGGGATGGTCTGAGGTCCTTAAGCCCAATGTGTAAGGAAGACTGGAATTTTTAATTAAATTGAGCCTGAAGACAATGTCAGGAAACCTTTCTCTCCCTGAGAGGGAAGATGGAGAGAATCAACATTCAGTGGATGGGAGTAGCTGCAGCCTCTAAAAGGTACCACATGTGCCTGTACTGTTGGGACATGTCCTAGAGCACGAAACAAGTGACACAATGACCAGAGCCCTTGCAAACTGTGAAAGGTCTAGAAGAAAGGGGAGTGGAAGTCAGACCTCTCTACTGAGTAAGGCAACAAGGGGCAGCCCCCCAGCCCTGGGTACGTCAGGGGGTGTCACGTGGCATGGCAGCTCACGCCCCTTCTCTGAGCATCACTGAAGTTCAAGATCAAAATTCCTGCTTGTGTCATCTCCCACGGGACTTGGAATAGATGCCTCCTTCCTGCGATTTTATCTTGGGAGACCCCACAGGTCTGCCTAGGGATGGCTCGGGTTCAGGGAAAGAGTCTGTCCATGTGTTCGGCCAACAAGGAGGGCGCTGAGCTTTCTTGAGAGAAAGCACCAGCATGGAAAGGGGCATTCAGCCCAGTTGGGAGTGGAGGGCTGTCACTGAGGAATAGGTAACCTCACCTATGAACTCCTCTGGGCTCCCTGTAGATCTACAGTTTGGTCTCCCGACGGCTTTATTCACAGACAAGGGTACCTTAGGCTGGCTGGATCTCCCATCCTAAATAATTCCTTTGGCAGTGTTGTTTATAAAAGCAGAAATGTGAGACCATCTTTGCCACATATGTCACTAACCATGGCCTCCTTTGTTCGATTGAAAATGTGTGTGAAGAGAAACTGCCCCACCCCAGGAAATACGGTTGTTACCCCTTGAACGTTTAGCTTTTAGTTAAACTGAAGTCCAGGAAGTGGAGCCTCCCACTGTGTCCATCTCCAGGGGACTGTATCCTAGGGCCAAGGGGGCGGTGACAGTTGTCAGCATCCTCAGGGGTGTTCCATTCGCCCTAAGACAAGTGCAGTGTAAGAAGTGGGCTCGGCCCCGGCGCTTGCCCCTGCAGCGTGGGTGGGAGGTGCCCAGGGGCCCTGGGCAGGTGGCCTCCCAGTGGGAGGGCCCCGGGGACCGGGGGCTCTGGCCTGGTCCCTCCTCGGAGGATGAGAGACAGGCTGCACTGGACTCTGGGTCCGGGTGGAGGTGGTGGAGACCATTTATGGAAGAAATAGGTAAATAGGGGTTTGGAGCAGATTTTAAAACACTAAAATAATCCATAGAAAACAAGCAGAACTTCTTAGGTGGTTTTCTTCAAGACCACGAGAACGCCGACAGTAATTGTTCTGAGAAGAGCCTCAGAGATTTCAGGAGACACTGGCGAAAGTGACTGTGTAGAATCGGGTTGGTCTGAAGTTTCCAAAATCTTCCAGCGTCCCAGAAACACCAAAACCTGTGGCACAGAATAGTGTCACTGACGGGAAGGCAGCGCTTCTCTAAGTCCACGCAATGAGCAGAGAAGTACCTGAGGGGCTCGTCTAAAAGGCAGATTCCGGGCCTGACCCAGACCTGAGAGGCTCAAACATCTCATGTTTTGACTAACCCCCAGATTCCCCGGCACAGCACCCGTTAGAAACCACTCAGATAAGGGCTCAGGTGAGTGGTCTCTGGCCGCTTAACAAGGCGCCCAAAATGTGGCAGCTTAGAGCACCCACCACTGGTGTTATCTGACAGTTTCTGAGGCCAGGAATTCGGAAACAGGGTGGTTCTCATGAGATTCTGGTCATGAGGTCAGGAGGGCTGCCTCATCTGAAGGCCAGACTGGGCTGGACCACCCACGTCCAAGGTGGCTCTTGGCGGGAGGCCTGAATTCCTCCCCATGAGCTTGAGTGTCCTCATGACATGGCAGCTGGCTTCCTCCAGAGCAGGGACAGGGTGAAAGCAGTGATGATTTGTATGAGCTGGGCTCCAGGTGGCACAGTGGCCTGTCCACGGTGTCCTGGTGTTCACGCAGGTAGCCCTACTCGGTGTGGGTGGAGCTCACAAGGGTGTGAATACCAGGATGTGGACCACTGGGTGCCAGCTTGGAGGCTGCTGACCACAGGCTCAGAGCAGGGAATTAGGCAGAAATTTAGTTGAGGAAGGAGCCGTCTAGATTTCCACCCCCATTCACAACTGGAAGCACCAGTGCGAAGGCAGCATCCTTTACCTGGTGCCCCCTTGAACCCCACGAGCCTTAAACCCCAGTGACATGACGGCTGTGGTTTGTTCTGAGCAGCACATCTGTGGTTACAGGTCTAAAGGGATTCTTCGGAGAGAAAGGAACAGCGGGTGATGTCGGCTTCCCTGGGATCACTGGCCTGGCAGGAGTCCAGGGCCCTCCTGGACTTAAAGGGCAAACAGGTAAAATCCCAGGCCACACCACCTTCCCCCAGCCTGCCCTCCCTGGGCCCAGCTGGACGGTGCGGTGGCCAGTGAGGCCGAGTGCGGCCGAGCCCCCAAATCTCCAAGGGCTCAAAACAAGGGCGGCCAGTTCTGCCCGTCTGCTTTTCGCCCGCGGTCACAGCCGAGGCAGCTCCCTCCCACCTGTCCCTCCCTAGGTCCAGCCCAGCCCAGCTGTGGCGAAGGCACGGGGCCGATGGCCGTGTCTGTGCGGCCACCGTCTGTCTCTCCGTACATGTTTAGACAGTTCCTGTGATGGCTGCCTTTCGTGCATTTCAATTGCAGAATTCACGGGGGATCCCGAGTTACACGAGTGAATTCGTTTTGTGCTTTTTTCTTGCTGCTGTTTTGCTCGCTGTTGCCCGGGATCTGTGAACACAGACAGGCTGATCCTCAAGGGGTCTCTGGGTTCTCCCCAGGCTTCCACGTGCACGATGGAATGACATTACGAATACACAAGCTGTTCTGTTAGGCCAGGCTGCGCTAACCCTGCTGAACTTGAATGCGGGGTCCAAGGCCACGTGGAAGGGAAGCTGGTTCTTTCCCGCAAAGTCCCTCCCCGAGGCAGGACCCGAGCTGGAGGCCACGAGGCCTCGGGGTTCCTGTGTCCCCCTGAAGGATGTGTCTCTCCCCCAGGCTTTCCCGGACTGACAGGGCTGCAGGGGCCTCAGGGAGAGCCGGGACGGGCGGGAGTGCCCGGCACCAAAGGAGAATACGGCTGGCCGGGGAGCCCAGGCCTACCAGGTAAGACCCTTCCCCTCTCTGCAGACACGAAGCAATGTCAACCTGCAAAGAGGCGTTCACTCCCCAGAATGATGAACAGAAACCTGCCCGGAGACCTCAGGGTGACTCTCAGTCAGCACCTGGGCGGTGCAGAGGCAGGACAGAGGAACAGATGCAGGGGCCCCGCTGAGCGAGGTCTGGTGCAGCCCTTGGGGGGCTTGGGGAGTTACTCGGCCCGGCCTTGACAGGCCTTGGTCAGGGCACAGGCCCTTGGACACTGTCCTGTCCAGAGTTCAGGGGGGCGCACCCCGACTCCACATTCACTGCCCGCATCACAGGAAGAACTGTCGCCTGCTTCCCAAGTCCCACTTTAGGAAAGCTGATCCTCGGAAATCCAGAAGGAATGGAAATGATACCAGGCTGTTGGTTCCAAGCACCGTTTTTATACATACAGTGACTCACGGATCAGGAAAAGAAACACACAGCACCGCCCAGTCCCCTTCTGGCTGTAACGAGTCTGTCAAAAGTTTCCATGAAACAATTTTTAGGTTAATGGTTCTCCTGGGTGACACAGAAGCGACTGATTTACATGTCACAGTATTTGCTGTACTTCCGGTTTGCCCAGCTTTCGAACACACTGGATGGGCGACCGTATCACAGCAGAAAAAAGCATCTGATTATGTTAAGGGTCTCCCTCTGCTCCGCCATGGAATAACCACGAGGGTCCTCCACAGGTCTGCCCGGCCTCCGCGGCATCGGCGGATTACACGGCTTACCAGGCACCAAAGGCTTCCCCGGATCCCCAGGTACCAGATGGCAGTGGGGCAAGGGACCGGGTGGCCCATCAGGGACTTGGACGGGGGTCGGGGAGCTCAGGGAGCAGGGTGGGCTCCGTCCCTGAGGCCACGGGGACTCAGTCCCATCTGGCTCCTGCAGCCTGGGGGCCCAACCAGCAGGCAGTTAGTTACTCCTCCCAGATCTGGAGGCGGGAAGCTTGGGGTGGGTGCCGTTGCGGCAGAATCCGGGTGAGGGCCCTCTTCCCGGCTTCTCGCTGTGTCCGCATGCGGTGGAGAAGGAGGGCGAGCTGTCTGGTGTCTCTTCTTATAAGGACGCCAGTCCTATCGGGCCCTTTCACCCCAAAGGCCTCCCAAAGGCCCCCCTCCAGACCCCATCACGTGGCGGGTTAGAACTTTGACAGATGAGTTTGGAAAAGACAATTCCCTTCACAGCGGTGGCGTACGGGGGTTCGGGCCGGGTGGGGTGTTCCGTAAGGAGAAGGAAGTGAGACCTTTAAGAAACTGTTAGAAGCTGCTCTTGGAAGTTATTGTGACCCTTTTTGTCCTGAAGGAGATACAAAGCCCATCCTTTCCAAAAGCCAATAACAGAATGAGGTTTGCATGATTAGCCCCTTCCAGGATCTCAGAATACTATCTGCGTGTCCATCTGTTCCTCAGAGGGGACGAGATCCCCTTGTGCAGAAAGCTTCCTTTTTACCTTTGTCCCCCTCTGGGAAGCTGCCATCACAGGTGCAAAACTCTCGGTGACTTCTCTGAAATTTCTTTATTTTAAATTTAGTTCCTTTCATCTTAAATCTTAATGCCCTGTCTTTGCATTTAATTTTTTTTTTTTTTTTTTTTTTTTTTTTTTTTTTTTTTTTTTTTGTGGTACGCGGGCCTCTCACTGTTGTGGCCTCTCCCGTTGCGGAGCACAGGCTCCGGACGCGCAGGCCCAGCGGCCATGGCTCACGGGCCCAGCCGCTCCATGGCATGTGGGATCCCCCCCGGACCAGGGCACGAACCCGTGTCCCCTGCATCGGCAGGCAGACTCTCAACCACTGCGCCACCAGGGAAGCCCCTACCACTGCTTTTAGAATATTCTCTTTATAGATGTTTTACGTAATCAAACATTCATCTGTCTACAGGTAAATTTGGGTGTGTGGAATCATATATAAATTCACACACTCATGCTTCAATGAACATTTCAATTCGAGTTTAGATGCTCAGGTTATGTCACTCTTTCTGACACCAGCTACTTTGAGCCCCTGATGTGGGAACAGAGAAGGTTTTAAATAGCATTTCCCTTTTCAGCCTAACTCAGGCTTAGCACCAGGAGCCTGGGGCCCTCGGCAGGTCTCAGCTGCAGGACCACCTGCGTCCTGGAATCTGGGATTTTTCCAGGGGGCCTCGGCGGTCTCCCCTATAAAGCAAAGGGGTTCAGTTACGATCCTCAGGATTCCTTCCAAGTGGCAGGGTCTGGGACACCAAGGCCACCCAGGGAGCTGAAATCTCCACAGCTGCCGTTGGGTTCTCTGTTTCTTTTTTTTTTTTTTTGCGGTACGCGGGCCTCTCCCGTTGCGGAGCACAGGCTCCGGACGCGCAGGCTCAGCAGCCATGGCTCACAGGCCCAGCCGCTCTGCGGCATGTGGGATCTTCCCGGACTGGGGCACGAACCCGTGGCTCCTTCATCGGCAGGTGGACTCTCAACCACTGCGCCACCAGGGACGCCCGGGTTCTCTGTTTCTGAGTCTCACTGAGAGTGTTACTCTCCCTCCACTCATGAAAATGGACTCTGCCCGGTTGAAGACACTGACGTCTGCTTGTCAACCCGGCCACAGGTGCGGACATCCACGGGGACGCCGGCTTCCCAGGTCCTATTGGGGCCAGGGGTGACCCAGGAGAGGCCAACACCCTTCCAGGCCCCACAGGAGCCCCGGGACGGAAAGGGGAGCGTGGAGTCCCAGGTGAGGCCAACACCCCAGTATCACTATCTGCATCCCCAGAACCACAGTGTCCATGAGTCTGAGAGACGAGAGGCCGGGGGCAGGGCAGGTGCCGGCTCCTCTGGGGAGAATTTCTTGTTGCAAACCTCCCACTAGTGTTCCATCATTTATACTCCATCATAATCTTACTCCGCTGGGGTTAGCTAGTGACCACACTCCCTTGGAGGACGGATAAGATCACACTCCAGCCCCTCGGTGCCCCCAGGGTTAGGTGTGCACCCGGCACAGGGCCCTGGCTGTGATACGCGCATGGGAGTGTTGGATAGATGAGTGAATGAATGCATCACAGCCCCTGAGCGGTGCCTGCGTGCCAGGCGTGGACCGTGGTGGGAGCAGCCAGGGAGGGGTGGTCTCAGCCACTGAGCACGAGCCCCAGCCCCACCCCCTGCCCATCCACCAGCAAACCAGGCTCGACCTAAACTGAGAGGGAAGCGCCCCAGCATGTGCTTTTGGCCCAGCGCTTGTCTTCTGACGGCTGGGGCCCGCACCCACCCCCGGCTCAGCCCAGCACGCTGTCCACGGACGCCGTCTGGGCAGCCGGCAAGGGTGCTGGACCAGACAGGCCCGTCACATCTGGGCTTCCAAGACAAGGGCCTGAGCGCCCGTGTTCTGGTCAGAATTACCCCCGAAGCTAGACCCATCGACACCCAAAGGAGAGGCCAGGCCCTGAGGAGGCCAGCGACCCTGATCTCCTATGGGGGGGGCGGGTATCTCAAGGCCCACGGACCGCATCATCTGATTCTCCAGGGTCTGTCACCTCCCTCTCCCCTTTCATTAAGTGGAAAGTCCAAATTCCCTGATATCCAAGCCCCACAGCATTGATCTGAAGGCAGGAGAAGGAGAAAGGCCAGCCAACTGGGGCCTTACTGTGAGTCCTGAGGGGCTGCATGGGGTTCACACAGCTCCACCCAGGGCCGAGGACCCAGGCTCAGGCCACCAGCACAGCCCACCCAGGGCCGAGGACCCAGGCTCAGGCCACCAGCACAGCCCACCCAGGGCCGAGGACCCAGGCTCAGGCCACCAGCACAGCCCACCCAGAGCTGAAGACCCAGGCTCAGGCCACCAGCACAGCCCACCCAGAGCTGAGGACCCAGGCTCAGGCCACCAGCACAGCCCACCCAGGGCTGAGGATCCAGCACAGCCCACCCAGGGCCGAGGACCCAGGCTCAGGCCACCAGCACAGGACCACCAGCACTGTAGCTGAGGCCTGAGGAAAGTGCATGTAACACAGTTTTCTCTGTGAAGCACATCCCAGCCTTCCTGAAACTCTGGACAGCACTTCAGCATGACACTTGGGGGCCACTCTAAACAGTGAAATCACCCACAAAAAGCACAGAAGTGCAGAAAACATGGCACTAGGTAGACAGTAGGAGGATCCTTGTTGACACCCTGAGCTGGGAGTCACCCTCTCCCTCCTGCTCGTCCAAGAGCGCTGCGGGTACTGACTGGGGGTCACCAGTAGACCTCAGTGGAGGAAGCAGGACGGCAAGTCCAGAATCTGTGGACAGTGAGGACGGACTCTGCCCAGGACGTGGACATCCATCGGGATCCGGGGTCCTGGAGGACGGCCTGGGCAGGACTGAAATACCAGCGCCCGCCATCCTGAGCCTTCCCACGACGGGTGCTCCCTGGGCCGACAGGGCTGCCCTGTCAGTGACGCCCTCCCCTCAGGGTAGGGCCAGGTGTCACCCACAGGTAGCCCCACCAGCTGTCCCTTGAGCAGGTAGCATGCCGGTGAGGACAGTATCCCAGCAGAGGCAGGTCCACGGGACCCTCTAGGCAGCGAGAGGAGGCTGGTGGGCGTGGGGACAGGCAGCGCGGCCCCTGTCTCCCCAGACCCGGCCTGAGAGCCTGCGCTGGGCGCCTTCCATCACTGCCTCTCCTTGTTGGCCCCGCTCCTGGACAGGTGAGGGCACAGAGAGGGAACAGGATGGAAAGCTGGGCGCTGGTACTAACCAACTTCTATTTCCCTCCTAAGGGGAACGAGGCCCGGTTGGGAGTCCAGGACTTCAGGGGTTTCCAGGCATCACCCCCCCTTCCAACATCTCTGGGTTACCAGGTGACGTCGGTGCGCCTGGGATATTTGGCCTGGAAGGTAAGCACGGCTCACACTTGGATACAATGGAATCTCTGGGGACAGGAGCTGGCCACGACCTGATTGCTTGAGGGATAGAACGCTTTCGTTGTCCCCCTTGAGGGGACAAGCCAGACAGAAAAGGACACATACTGTCTGATAGGAGCTCCCTAAGTAACCACATTCACAGAGACGGAAAGTAGACAGTGGGGGCCGGGAGCCAGGAGAGAGCGTCCGCCGGGAAGAGGAGAACGTTCCGAGCAGGATGGCGGTGATGGCTGCACAGCAGCGTGAAGGCACCTCATGCCACTGAACTGCACACTTAAAAATGGTTAAAATGTTAACGTTTATGTTATGTATATTTTACCACAATAAAAAGCAAAGTTGCCCAGTGTTACAGACTTGCCAAAGCCGGTCCCCTGAATGGGTGACTTTGCATCCGGCCTCCCGGCCGTGACTGTGCCTTCCTCCTGTGTACACTTGCCTTTCTTGGGACTGATGCCAACAGGTTATCGAGGTCCGTCGGGGCCACCTGGGCCTGTGGCTCTTCCTGGAATCAAAGGAGATGAGGGGAGTCCAGGAGCCCCCGGAAACCCAGGCACCAAAGGATGGGTCGGGGACTCGGGGCCCCAGGGCCGGCCTGGCGTGTTCGGGCTCCTGGGAGAAAAAGGTAAGGGTCGGTGCCCGTCGGGGGCTCCTCTCGGGGAGGCTGGCGGCGCTGGTCAGAGATGGCCAGAGCCCCTGCCCAGCCCCATGTGTCCTAACGTCCTGCTTGTCCGGAAGGGCCCAGAGGGGAGCAAGGATTCATGGGCAACACAGGTGCCGCCGGGAGTGTGGGAGACCGAGGCCCCAAGGGACCCAAAGGAGACCGAGGACACCCGGGTAAGTGAGTCTCGGAGGGGACACTCTGAGGTCATTCTGTCACAGGGACGTGGTGGTGACAGGGGTTGTTGGAAGGGCTCTGAGCGACTTCCAGGTGGGTTATCACCCACCACACCTCTGGAGAGCGCGGTGGCTCAAAGGAAGCTCCAGAATTGGTTCAATGGATCAAAAATGGAATAGAGACCAGAGCAAGAGAGCGGAGTGGTCCTCACGCATCATCTGGCCTTTCTTTTCCCTTTCCAGGCACCCCGGGTGCTGTGGGCGCCCCGGGGATTGCAGGAATCCCCCAGAGGATTGCCATCCAGCGGGGGCCAGTGGGTCCGCAGGGAAGGAGAGGCCCTCCGGGGCCTCAGGGGGAGATGGGACCCCAGGGCCGCCCGGGAGAACCAGGTAGGAGCAGTGCTGCGGGGCCACCCCTCGTTTCCTGTTTGCTTTGCTTTCACTTTTGTTCTCCTGCTGGAAAGCACTGGCTGAGCACCAGTGATGGAGCGTCGCATTCTTCCCGGGGCACTCACGCGTATCTCGGTGGCTGTGCAGGTTTCCGCGGGACTCCAGGGAAGGCAGGGCCCCAGGGAAGAGGCGGCGTGTCAGCTGTTCCCGGGTTCCGAGGAGACCAGGGGCCCGTGGGGCTGCAGGGGCCCGTTGGCTATGAAGGTGAGTGATGGTGTCGGGGGGCAGAGGGCAGGGAGCTTCCTCCAGGCCCCGCTGTGAGTCTGATAAATGGACCGTGGTGTACGGGGAGGGGTCAGACGAGCCCCGCGATGAGCAGAGATGAGGGGCTGCACCCCGTAGCCCAGAGCCTGGGGCCCCCGCTGCAGCCTGGGTCCTGGGCAAGGCCCATATATCTGCGCCCACCCGGTGTCCCCTGCACCTGGCAGAACACCTGGCACAGAGTCCCCAGGACAGGCCGGTCTCCTTCCTTCCTCTGAGACATCTGCGGGTGCCTCAGAAGGAAGCTGCTGACATATTTCGAGAGACAAGATTCCTAAAGCTCTTGAAGGCCGGAAACTATGAGCTGAAAGTCACCGATTACATTACAGGAGCCGCTGTGAAGTCTTATATCATCGACTTCTTAAAATTATTTGCACGTGTGCGGGATAGGATAGGCCAGAAATAATAGCAATTCGTGCAAAAAAAAAAAAAAAGTCTCGAGATTTGGTGTAATCCACCTGCGCTCGGTTTGAGCCCGTGGTGTGAGCACTGTGCTGACAGTAAAGGCGGGCTGCACGGTCAGCGCCCAGATCGCAGGAAGCACATCGCAACCCACGGCCAGGAGAGTGTAAAATGCGGGGGGGATGCAACCCGAGACATGCATGGCGGGGCAGGGGGCGGCGCATCCAGGCAAGGGGCCAAGACAGTGCCGGGTGGAGGGCACGTCCTCTGAGAAAGACAGGATCCCCCAGGACGGCTGATTTCAGAGGGCTGAAGGGTTGTCCTGTTGGGGGCAGATCAGCCGTTCTGCAGCGTCAGGGCCAGAATCGGGCCCCCGGGTGGACATCTGGGGAGGTGGGCTTCTAACCTTGGGAATGGCTGCTCCCCGAAGCATCAGCAGGGGGACCTGCCTCCTGGGGTAGAGGAGGTGGGCGGGGCTGCACACGGTGCTTCCGTGGCCCTTCTGACTTCCTGATGCTGTCATTCCTGCTCAGAATGGGGCGCCCTGGGGGGACGGCTCGCAGGGGAGGCTGAGTCCCTGCCCCTTGTTCACTCCCATCATTGTGGTCCCACGTTAGGGCACGGGGATGGGGTGCGGGCCTCCCCAGGAGGCTCCTGGTCCCAAAGGGCAGAGCCACCGAGACCCCGGCCCTTGGGGAAAAGCAGAGCAGGGCTGTGAATGTCACCACGCACGCAGCCAGCACGTGGGCTGCGGTCCGCACGGCAGCTGCAAGGTGGCCTCTTTGTCTCGGGTCCCAGGGGAGCCAGGCCGCCCCGGGAGCCCTGGCCTGCCTGGCATGCCCGGCCGCAGTGTCAGCATCGGGCACCTCCTGGTGAAGCACAGCCAGACGGAGCAGGACCCCATGTGCCCCGTGGGCATGAACAAGCTCTGGAGCGGATACAGCCTGCTGTACTTTGAGGGCCAGGAGAAGGCCCACAACCAGGATCTGGGTAGGTACCGCCTGCGAGCTCAGCCAGCCCCGCTGGCCACAGTGAGGTTGCTGAGTCCTCAGAAGGCACCAAGATGCCCCCAACCTGGGGTCAGGAAGCCCACTCTGCCTCGTAGCCCTCAGCGGCCTCCGCAGGCTCCCGCGGCCCAGCCTCTCGCTGCCCCGTCCCCTGGAGGCTGCCAGCCGTTCCCCGGCATTCTTGCTTCTCACCCCACAGTGTATAAGCAGTCAGGCCGGGGCCGCAAGGGTCTGGGAGGCACTTAGAACCCCGCAGAGTGGATATGGGGGCGTGTGTGTGTGCTGGTATTTATCCAAGGAAGCCTGGTTGCCAAAAGCAATTTAAAAGACCTAACAGCCCATAGAAAATGTGGCCAACACATACTAAAATCGGGGGCTTGGAGGGAGGGTGGCCATGTGTGTGGTGGGGAGATCTGCTGGGCTGAACCCGATGATCTGTGCACCTTCCCGTCCAGATAAGTTTTTTTTTTTTTTTTAAAGTGAGACATAGCAAACTAGAGTAAGGGCCTAAAACAGCAGAGACAGGGCAAGGCTGGCACAGGGCCCAGCAGGCCGCAGAGGGCAGAGCAGACACCCGGCTCTCAGCTGGAAAGCAGTGAGCATGAAAGGGGAAATAACTCACTGTGGCCCTAAGATGAAGTTGGTGGAGTCATTTGGGGGAAGAGTAACCAGAGTCCCTCTGGGAGGCACCTGGGTGCCGTGAGCCAGGCCCCCAACTGGGATGCCATCGGTGGGTACTGGGGGCTAGTGCTTTAAGACCCCCCGACACGGGCCTCACCGGGGTGCTATTCGCCAAGTCGCCCCTCCCTCTGACCCAGCCTGGTCCCGAGGTGTGCGGGAACCTCGAAGGGCACAGTGCTGGTGGAGTCAGCCCCTGAGGGGTTGGAAAGCCCAAGCCCGCCCTCCACCCCGCCCCGCGCGTGGCTGAACCCCGCCGGGGGCCTGGAGGGGCACCTTCCCGGCACGCTCAGCCGTGACAGTCCCTCCCTGCACTGCAGGCCTGGCGGGCTCCTGCCTGGCCCGGTTCAGCACCATGCCCTTCCTGTAC
This sequence comes from Hyperoodon ampullatus, assembly GCF_949752795.1. Taxonomy (NCBI): domain Eukaryota; kingdom Metazoa; phylum Chordata; class Mammalia; order Artiodactyla; family Ziphiidae; genus Hyperoodon; species Hyperoodon ampullatus. The sequence goes on along the minus strand of NC_136929.1, from coordinate 3,070,377 downwards.
TGCAACCCTGGCGATATCTGCTACTACGCCAGCCGGAACGACAAGTCCTACTGGCTCTCCACCACCGCCCCGCTGCCCATGATGCCTGTGGCCGAGGAGGACATCAGGCCCTACATCAGCCGCTGCTCCGTGTGTGAGGCCCCGGCCGTTGCAATCGCCGTCCACAGCCAGGACGTCTCCATCCCCCACTGCCCGGCTGGATGGCGGAGCCTGTGGATCGGATATTCCTTCCTCATGGTACGTGGGGCTTGCCTGCTCTCTCTCAGCGCACGGGCCCAGGTGCAAACTGAGTTCCTCTCCCCAGCCACATCCTGGCCTTTGTAAGACTAATCAGGGCGGTTGTTCAGGTTGTGCACTGCACAAGGGCACCTGGCCCAGGGGAGGAGTGAGAGCTGGAATACAGCCTCTGCACTTTGCTCATTGAGCCGTGTTAGGCCTGGAGCTGCCCCCACCCAGAGGGGACCCATTAATTTGCCACTAGGCCTTTGTACAGCCTTAATTAGGATAAATTTGGCTATCATGATAGCATCCCTTACAATTTTCCTGTTTACCATCAGAGGGAGAAAGGAAAGTCCAGTGGGGAGGGTGGGTCTTGTATTGCATTTATATTTATTATGACTGTCATAATTCCACTACATTGACCGGATGTCCAACGTGTTAAACATTTCATAAATTAATAACATAATATATATATATAAATTATACCAAGTTTGCTAATCTTATCAAAACAACAGAAAAAAAACCTGGATTCTGGGAAAGGAAGGAGAAGACAAAAAAGTGTTGATTTTTTAACATTTTTTAAGGTATTGCTGCTGCAATAATTTGAAGCAACAGGATACTAAGTTCTGTGCTGGGACAGGCAACTGTCTGCTTTTCAGGAGCTAATCATGTCAGGGGGCTTTGGTGGATGGACAGAGCTCTGGTCCCGTCGAGAAATTCAAAAATGAAAAACGAGCCTCTTCCTTGTGAAGGGAGTGATTACACTGTATCCAGAAAGGTCAGACAGCCCTTCTTTTATTAGCAGTTACATCTCGAGCTGTGTCACGGGGTAAGGGATAAGCACACATGATCCTCAGTAAGCGCCTCCTGCCAGCCTGGCCCTTGACACCCCCAAGGCGGGTGACAAGAGGACCGTGGTCCCCTCGCGCTGCTGTACAACCAGGGCGGCGCTGATGGGCCGCTCACACCTTCCCTTCCAAGAACGCGGAAGCACCTGCTGGCACAGACGCCGGAGAGCCAGCACATGGCTTAGTGTCCCCCTGCCTGTCTGGGGGACGGTCCCTGTCTTGTCTGCACAAAAGACACGCTTTGATCCATCGCTGCCACAGCAGCAAAGACGTCGGCCCCCCCTTACCTCAGTGACCCCTCTCGAAGCTGGTCTGGCGGCGACTGTAAGTCTCCAGCCAGCCATCAGTTCACTTTTTCCTTTCGATTCAAATGAGGTCCTCACAGGCCGAGTGTCCAATGAGTGATTCTCTTAAGAGACATCAGCTGCTTGAGTCCCAAAGCCAGAGGCGTGTCCACTGAGGCGAGCACATTGGAAAACGGGTGTGTGTGTGCATGTGTGTCTGCACGTGTGTGTGTGTGTGCACGCGAGTGTGTGTGTGTGACATGCATGGGGGGACCAGCAGGGCCTCGGCTCTTTCAGGCCAAAGCGGGGCTTGAGATGCCCCATGAAGACACGCCTGCTTGTCTCTGTCGACAACACACAGTAGCTCTGTTTGGGAACGCTTCCGCGTTCTGTGAGCAGAGAACTATTCAGAGGATTTTGTTCTTTGCTGCTTCATTTGAAGAAAAGGTTAAACTGGGCTTCTGCCCAAATATCTCACAGGACAGCCTCTTCTGTGCCCTGCCCACTGTGGTTGAGGTGCTCCTGTTCTAAATTCGCGGGTTCTGACACCACACTTACCACTGGGCTTGCTGGACCGAGCCAGATGACACGTTTTAGAGAGAAGCTTTGCGATCCGGGGCCCCGCCATGCCCCTTCATAAAAGCTAAACATGTTTCTGAAACCAAGAGAAAGTAGAACTTGAAAGTGGCAAAGAAAATCCCCTCCAACACTTGGCCAGGTCTCCCAAGCAGAATCATCTCAAGCAACCAATTGCTAATTTAACAACCCTCTGATTGAAAAAAACTAATTACACTAGTATTACGTGTTCACTGTAGAAAAATCAGCAAGTAGAGCTTTTCTTAAAAAAATAATAAAATTCAAAGCACCCGTAACTCCCTCTTCATAAACGTTAGCCAAGGAGGGGGACAGGAGGCACTTCGGTGCTTTTAATTTTTTTGTTTTTTCTTTTGTTTTTTTTTTGGCTGCGCCACACGGCTTGCAGGATCTTAGTTCCCTGACCAGGAATCGAACCTGGGCCCTCGGCAGTGAGAGCTCGGAGTCCTAACCACTGGACGGCCAGGGAATTCCCTGGTGCTTAATTTTAATAGACCCTCTGGTTCTGACCCACATGTTGATTTTATTTTTTTTAATTTACTTTATTGACGCATAGTTGACTTACAATGTTGTGTTAATTTCCACTGTACAGCACAGTGACTCGGTTATACACATGTGTACATTCTTTTTCATATTCTTTCCCCTGATGGCTTATCCCAGGATATTGCACAGAGTTCCCTGTGCTCTACAGCAGGACCTTGCTGTTTTATTTTTCCTTTAAAAGAAAATATTAACGTGTCGGCATCTCTTCCGCCCCGTCCCTCTACCCTGCACAGCACACGGCCGCGGGCGACGAAGGGGGCGGCCAGTCGCTGGTGTCACCGGGCAGCTGCCTGGAGGACTTCCGAGCCACGCCATTCATCGAGTGCAACGGCGCCCGAGGCACCTGCCACTACTATGCCAACAAGTACAGCTTCTGGCTCACCACCATCCCCGAGCAGAGCTTCCAGGGCACACCCTCGGCCGACACGCTCAAGGCCGGCCTTATTCGCACACACATCAGCCGCTGCCAGGTGTGCATGAAGAACCTGTGATGTCGGGGCCGCCCCGCCGGACACGCTTCTCCAGGGGACACGCAGCCGGGGGGCCACTTTGGTGCTTATTCTTAACTTATTACCTCAGATGCCGACCCAAAAATTGACTTCATTTTTTTTCTTTAAAAAACAAACCAAAAGAATAATAAAATAAGGGCTACCAAAGGAATTCAGCACCAGCACTTCGACCAAATAACCCCGTGGCATCCAAGGCGCTGCCCACTCTCCCCACATCTGTAGGACACCCTGACCCCCCCAAAATGGAAAACCACGAACCCTCCCTCTCAGGCCATCCATACTAAACGGTTCCACGCTCAGTGTAGCTAACTTCTTCCTGTGTATCTATGTAGTCACTGCAGTCTCAGCCGCCACTGATAACCCACTTATTGAACTCAACGGGGAGGTGTAGACAGATGAGGCCGCGCAGCCTGCGGGCTCCCGAGCTCACTCCCGCTGTTCCCACTCGGGGGGCTCCTGGGGGTGGACTCAGCCCCGCTCTCCGAGCCCCCATGGTGACAGCGCCCTCTTCTCCCAAACGCCGGCAACGCGAAAGATGCTGGTCCCCTCAGGAAAGCCAATTGTGCCTTTTGTTTTAAAAGCCACTGATGTCCGCACACCAGCGCTCACTCTCCCCAGCACCCCTTACAGACCGTTGGGTTCGGCAAAACTCACGTAGAAGCGAAGACCTTCTCACCGTCAGTTGTCAGCCAGGCTGCGTGACAGCAAACTTGTAGGGTCGGAAGTGATGCTTCCACTGCCCCCAGGCCGTCCCTGGACACTTACCCTCCGTACTTTGTGCAGCATTGTATTCCTATGACTACTCCATCCTCTGTAACGACCCCCAAATAAAAGTTCGTTCTGAACATTTTTATACCCCGAGTCATTGCCTGCCTAATTTTCTCAAGTCCGTAGAGCACAAACTTTGCCGTGAACCCCAAAACACTGCATCCGGGCCCAAGTGCAAGCCCTGCACCCAGCTGGGCACCGCGCAGCTGTTTTTTCCAAGTTTCAGCAGATTGAACACAAGCCTGTCGTGTCATTCATTTCCCAGGGAGCTGTGTCTGTGTTTATAATGCGTTAGTGTTTATAGAAGACACTGCACCATCACCCATGGGGATTAGCAGGATGGGCACCAGTCAGTCACCAGCCCCAGCACAGCATCCCAGCAAAATCCCAGTGTTTCCAAGAAACAGCCTCCAAAACACATTTCCGGCTTCAGTTTCTCTGGAACCTGGCTGACCTTCAGGCACCCAACTCACAGAATTTATTTTTACCCTTTAAAATTCAATCTCATATTAAACTTTTTCTAAGTACAATTTCTACAGTTAACAAGGTGACAGTGTTATAATAATAATTCCATGTGATAATGTTACTTGAAGGAGATCAGCACCTGCCTGGCCTGCACACCCCTAGCGGCCACCCAGGACAAGGACTCTGCTCTGGAGGGTTAAGTGGGGATGTGACTCCAGGCAGTGGAATGGGGCCTGGCAGCGCGACCCAGGAAGCAGGGCACCTCACTAAGGCGGCTGCCACTGTGCAGGGCTCAGGGTTCAATCCTGCGGGGACCCACCGAGGGAGGCCACAGGAGGACACCCAGATGGTCCCCCCCCAGGCGTGGGAAAGGCACATTTTCAGCCTCCAGCTCTCACCCCCGGGGGTCAGGCTGCCTCACATGTCCGGGGCTGAGTGGGCTCCTAGCACCCAAAGTGGAGGTATCAGAGAACCAGGTGAAGCTGATGCAAGGCATTGTAGGCTACACCTATGGACATCTGATTTCCATAGCAACAGCTGTAGCGGAAAAGGTGAGCCTAGAGGCTGAGGCCGGGGCCTGAAAGATGCCCAGCACGGGGAGGTGATGGGACAGGTGTTTTAAAGATTCTTTAAATTGTATAGTGTCTCGTAATTTTCAAAAGTTTCATATGCACGATTTCATATGGTTTAGCTTTGATGCCTCTGTGAAGTTCGCACATCAGAGGCAGGTGCCCAGCATTAAACACTGAACCTCACACCTAAGATACATAAGGCGAGAAGACCAAGATCAACATCTCGATACATAATTGGATTCCAAAATGTCGACCATAAAATATAAACCAAACACAAATAATCCATCGCCCCAACATCTGTTTGTGCAACGAAGCTCATGATCCCGTGCAAGAACAGCAGGTGAGGATTCCTAGTCTGGACCAAACGGCCACAACCTCCTGAACCTTGACAATTCAAACCCTGCCCATCACAGACCCTTGCATGTTGCGTGAGATTTTTCTGGTCTAGCTTCTCAGGGCTGAGGGTAACCGCCACCCCGGAAGCTAAGTGTACGTGAGTGGCTGATGCTGCCCCCCCATTTTCCAGAGAGTGGGTGCCCTGAGGTTGGAATCACTCTCGCGACTGCTTCATAAGGTGGCTTTCCTCACCCCTCGCACAGACGACGCCAGGACCCACGTTAAACCAGGGGAGGTGCCTCTGGAAGCATCCTGGCTGGTCGGAGGGGCACCAGGAAAGACGGAGAAAGTCCTGGAGTATCGCTCCAGCTTCCCGCTGCCCGAGAAGAGCGAGTCGGGAGGACCCTGGGGCAGCTCTGCACCTGGGGGCCACCAGGGGAGCTGAACCGAAGACCCTGCTCGCCACGGTGGCGTCCTGAGAATTAAATGCGTTCCTCCATGTGGAAGGGCCCCGAGAGAGCTGGCGTGCACACCATCGGGTGAGTTTGGTGTCGTGTCCCAGCCTCAAGGAGAAGGGGTTGGAGACTCCCTGCCACTGGAGGGTTTTAAAGATGTTCCCACGGACAAGAGGTGTCCAACACAGGCTGTGCAGGGCTGAGGTCGAACCCTTCTGAAGGTAAATTCCTGACACGCACAGAAGGGGTCATAGTGAGCTGCAGGAGGACCGTGAAGCAGCAGGACAGACTCAGGTGAGCGGTTTGCAGGGTATAAATACGGGAAATGGCAACCCTGCCACTCGAGAGCTACGTGGCACGTGGCCCGGTCAGCACACTCAGCAAGTGCCACAGGTGCCCGTGAGCCACTGGGGAGGGTGACGTGAGCGCAGAGGCATCCATCTGCCTGAGGGACACCCGGGCTCAGATCACACCTGGACATGGCCCTACCTCCAGGCTGCCGTTCCCAGAAAGAGGCCATCGCTTTTTTTTATATATATTTATAAATGCGGCATATTTATTTATTTATTCCTTTGACAGGTATTTTTTTCAAGAACATACTTGTTGAAGGCACGCACCAGTTGTCCTGAGTGGTTAAGAATACCACACTGAACAAGACACACTTAGCGCCTGCCCGTAGAAATTTTAGTTTACTGGGGGATACAGGCAATAAAAAAAGTAATTAAAATAAGGCACCATGAATGCTATAAAAGGAGACATTTAGCGGTATAGGAGGAATACAGAGCGGAGGTATCTGAACCAAAGAATTCCTCTTGGAGGAAGTGATTTTTTTTAACTGTTTGTTTTATATTGGAGTATAGTTGATTAACCCTGTTGTGATAGTTTCAGGTGTACAGCAAAGTGATTCAGTTCTACATATACATGTATCTATTCTTTTTCAAGTTCTTTTCCCATTTAGGTTGTGAGAGAATATTGAGCAGAGCTCCCTGCGTGATACAGTGGGTCCTTGCTGGTTATCTATTTTATATAGAGCAGTGTGGACATGTCAGTCCCAGACTCCCTATCCCTGCCCCCACCCTTAAGTTCGTTCTCTAACTCTGTATGTTTCTGTTTTGTAAATAGGTTCATTTGTGTCATTTCTTTTTCGATTCCACAAACAAGCGGTATCATACGTCATTTATTTTTTTAAAAAGAGAAACAGCAGGTGTGGAGGGGGAGGGGAGAATGCTGACACGGGTAACTTGGGAACGAGGGAGGCCTGAAGCCAAAGGCCAAGGGCCCGCCCCGCCCCCGCCCATGGCTGTGCTCCCCCTGATGCAGCCTCAACCCACATTGTCTGCTGCAACTGAACAATTAGGGAATGGATGGGGGCGCGGGGAGTGCGTTTCCCACCGCCTGAGATGGGGTTTACAGCTGAGAAGCGGGGAGATGACGCATCAGGGTGAGAGAGGTCGGCCGGACCAGGTTTGGCTAAGCACAGACCCCTGGACATGGGCGTCAGTATCTACATGTGTACTTCCTTGCTCTCAGCTGGAGGGCTCTAAAGAAACACCCCCAGCCCCGCTGGCAACAAGCACACCCAGCCCAGATCTGGGCTTCAGACACTTTCCCCAGTGAAAGGTCCCAGGGCTCCTTGGAGCAATGGCTGATTCTAGGACGAGTGTAGGAAACACACAAGATGAGCCTGGAACAGAGGTGGCGCCAGAAAGTAAGAAAGTACTCAGAAATAAACCCCAGGGGCTTCCCTGGTGGCGCAGTGGTTAAGAACCCATCTGCCAATGCAGGGGAAATGGGTTCGAGCCCTGGTCCGGGAAGATCCCACATGCCACGGAGCAACTAAGCCCGTGCGCCACAACTACTGAGCCTGCGACCTAGAGTCCACGAGCCACAGCTACTGAAACCCGCACGCCTAGAGCCCGTGCTCCACAACAAGAGAAGCCACCGCAAGGAGAAGCCTACGCACCGCAAAGGAGAGTAGCCCCCGCTCGCGGCAACTAGAGAAAGCCCGCGTGCAGCAACGAAGACCCAACGCAACCAAAAATAAATAGTAAATAAATAAATAAATTTTAAAAAATAAATAAACCCCAGCGATGGGAACAGGTCAAAGGGACACAGCAGCCAACAGACACAGCTTCCCGTTCACGAAAGCTGGGATAACGTGATCAAGAAGTAAGCCATCCGGGGCTTCCCTGGTGGCGCAGTGGTTGAGAGTCCACCTGCCGATGCAGGGGACACGGGTTCGTGCCCCGCTCCGGGAAGATCCCACATGCTGCGGAGCGGCTGGGCCCGTGAGCCATGGCCGCTGAGCCTGCGCGTCTGGAGCCTGTGCTCCGCAACGGGAGAGGCCGCAACAGTGAGAGGCCCGCGTACCGCAAAGGAAAAAAAACTGCAGCCATTTCCACAGAGGCCGTTTGATGATCTGGAGGTCAGGGTGCAGCTTCTCTGACAGGGAGATCCACACTCTCGCCTGGAGCTGCCTTAGCCCTTATTCCACACTTAGAAAGAGCCGGTTTTACCTGCAGGGCTCCTGGGAAGGAATTCTTGCACGTGGATTAGGAGGATTCTGTTGGGGGTCCCCGCACCTCCTGGAGGAACGGGTGGGTGAAGCCGAGGGAGGGGGGTGGGCGGGGGCCTGGGGACCCGCCCGGCTCTCTTCCCTGCGACCGACGCCAGCAGCCCTGGGCCCGTGAGATGAGCAGCCAGAAGACTCCCTCTGGGCCTCAGGACTCTTCCAGCGGAAAGGACCAGATGGAGTAAAGTGAGGGGCGCTGCTCTTGTCTTGGGCAGTGAGCGTCTGCCTGATAGAAGCCGGGACAGCCAAGCCGAACGCAGGAAGGACGGAGGCTCCGGGCTGCCCGGCCCTGGAAGGCGGGGACAAGACCTCGGCGGGTCTGCCTCTCCAGCCACCGGGGACTCTAGATGCACCTTTCCTTGCCCGGGCTCTGGGTCCTCACACCCCCAAACCAGCTGCCTTCCAGACCCTCCTGCTGGGGAGGGGCAGTGAGCTCAAGGTCAATGCACAGGACGGGAGGGAAGGTCGACCTTTGTCCAGGACCCAGAGAGGAAGGACGGGGCCCAACAGCATCCCGAGCAGGCACACCGTGTGCAGGGTCTACACTGCAGACCCAGCAACTCTGCCCCGTTCTGACAGTGCAGGGCAAAGCGTCCCGCTTCGAGAAGTGGAGAAGATCGGGCCAAGTGCTAAGGGAACGGGGAGGGGGTGTGACATAATGAGGGCAGGCGGGGTGGGGTGCGGAGGGGGGCTGGCCCCGCCTCGTTACACAAAGGCAAGAACAACCCCCGGTTCCATCAGCCACAGCGGGAGCAGATTCTGCCTCAAAACATCCCAGACTCCTGCAGAGACCCCACCTCTTGCTCTTGGACACAAGAGCAAGTGCCCAGGGCTCGCGCCCCTCAGGTGGACTGCGGTCATCGGCGCAGGTGCTCCGCGTGTGCAGGGCCGGCACAGAGCTCGGAGGTGGAACACGAGTCAGCTCCAGCCCCCTTCTCTCGGGAGCACAAAACCATCTCCAATCCACTGCCCACAGCAACCGGGCTCTGAGCCCCGGCTCACCTCGGCCAGAGGGAGACCTCGCTGGAGATGAAGCTGCTGGACGTCTGCAGGAGAGGGTTGCTGGCACAGCAGGCAGTGCTGATTCAACCAGGAGGTCGGGTTCAGAAATGACAAAGCAGTTCTCTTAAGACACCAGCCTAGCGGCCTGTGAAAAGGGGGAACCATGGTTTCCAGCGCCCAGATTACAACATAACCCCCCTCAAAACTTCCCACACAGGACTCCTCGAGGCCACCAGGAAACGCCCGGCCAGGAGCTGCTGTTGAGAAGAAGGTTTCTGAGGACACTTGGGTGAAAGTCTGCAGCGATGGCTCCTGGGCCAGGCTCAGCAGGTTAACCCACGGCTGTCCGTGGCTTCCCAGCCACAGAGCAGCTGCGTTTAAACAAAGGGAAAGAAGGAACGTTTGAGGTCCCAGCTCGAACCCGCATCCAGCACAGGATCCCCTCCCTCTCCACTGACCAGCTCACTAAAGCAGCTGAAGCTTCCCCAGAACTGACCTGGTTCCCTGGTCGGGAACTGGGCCCACGAGCGACCACGGCTGGAAACCCGTGAGCAGGCTCAGTCTCCCTGGCGAGAGCCCAGGCTGGCACCCAAAGTCCACTTGGGACAGAGTCCAGAGTGAAGCCTACTTTTTAGGGCAGCGATGAGGGTGCAATGCTTACGTGTTGCTGATGGAGAAGGTGCCGTCCTGGGCCATCCTCCAGAACACGGGGTCATTTGAGGGCACGGGCTGGGGGTGCTCAGAGCAGAGGGGCAAGAGAATCAGACTCTTCAGGAGGGAAGGGCTGTGGGAACGCAGCCACCCCTGCCTTCAAGTACAAAGACAGAAATAATTTCCTAGGATGCTTTTTCCCCTCCACAGTCTTCAAAGACAAGTTCCTGGGTCTCCCAGACGTCTCACTAGCAAAGACACACTTTGTGGAAAAATAAATACAACTTCCACCCACTAAATGGGAAACTAAGCCACGTCAATGAAAAGTAATCAGACTCGTTTTCACTTTTGAACGGGCTACAGTTGCAAAATGGAAGTTTTAGACCTCGAGATCTGCTTCAGTAACAGGGCATCTCAATTGAAGCCTCCCCAGTCACACACAGGGGGCTCTGCTGGTGTTTCCATCACACAGATGGGGCTCGTTTGCTTACCCGGAGGATGTGCACCACCCGGGAGCAGAGGCAGGGCTAGAGGCCGCAGCATCAGAGATCATGGGCTCTCCGGAGAAACACTGGACACCTCCCCCCAAAAACTACTGCTCATGAAACATTGTTCACCAGCCTCTGCCCCACTTTGCTTCCTGTCAAGGACTGAATGCTTGTGTCTCCCAACATCCAAATGTTGAAGTCCTAACCCCCAGATGGGATGGTGTCTGGAGGTGGGGCCTTTGGGAGGTAATCAGGTTTGGATGAAGCCTTGAGGGTGGGGCCCCCATGACGGGATTAGTGCCCTTGTAACGAAAGAGTCACCAGAGCTCTCTCTCCCTCCAGTACGTGAGGACACATGCAGAAAGGTGGCCATCTACAAGCCAGGAGAGTGCCCTCACCAGAAACTGAGTCGGCTGGCGCCTCAATGTAGCTTCCAGCCCCCAGGACTGAGAAATAAAGGTCTGCGGTGTTTCATTACAGCTGCCAAGCTGGCTGAGACACCCCTTTCCCAACAGAGAGCACCAAGCCTGACCTACTTGTTTTCCATTAAATTTCTAAGAAAACAAAACTGTTGTCTCACGGCTTCCCTGTCTTGGCATCTCCTAAGAACAAAGCCACACCCCACCCCCGGAAAAGAGGTTTCCTATTCCTCAACTGCCTGGGCGACCCACACAGAGGTCAGCAGAGACAGAGCTTTTAGTTTTGCTTCTATTATTGGAACTCGTGTCTTCAAGACAACTAGGCAGATGGGCCAATCTAAATACCTGGAATTTGTAGGATTCGATGCAGCTTTTAAAGACAGAGAGACGTGCCTTAAGCTCACAGCCATCACTCGAGCGCCCCCAGCAAGGAGCCCATGGGAGCACAAATAAAGTCTAAATCAAAGTTCTTCTCAAAATCCTTTTTAATAATACATGTGGCTCACAATGCTGCAACCAATATAAAAACATTGATTCCTGATTTTGTATAAATTAACATTTATCGAGAATCATTACGATGCATCAGGGTACAAGTACTGAATGGTAGGACCAAAGATAAATCACAGTGAGCAGAAACGTTTGAAAGTCACACAGGTGCCGAGACAGCCGAACACCTTCCGTCAGAGGCCAGGTGTGAGGACGGGGCAGCCAGGGGACGGCGGTCTCCGGGAGCCCGGCTCTGCAGGAGGCTCCTCTGAACGGTCCGTCCACTCCCCACCTCCCAGGGCAGCGATGTACGTGGGGGACCAGTCACGAGGACCTTCGCTACTGGCTGGCATTTCCACCCGGTCTCCTCCTCCGAGTGCAGTTCTACAAAGTGACCCCCGATCGGCTCCTCTGACCATCTGCGCACGCCGGGGGCCGGGCCGGGGCACTTCAGGTGCAGCACCCAGATCTGGTCCGTGCGGGCGGCCTGGAGCTGGCGATGTCCACGGTCTGCGGCGGCCCCTGGGCCCTCTGCTGCAGGATCACAGGCACCACCATGTCGAACAGGGTTTCAAACAGCAGATCCACGTTGTGCCCGGTCTTGGCACTCGTCTCGAAGCACATCTGCTCGGCAGCCGGCATGTCCTTCTCGTCCAGCATCTTGTACTTGAGGATCTTTTTGTAAAAGGCCACCGCGTCCTCTGGCTGCACCTGCTTCGGCAGCCTGGGGGCTGCACAGCCGTCGCCGCCGCCAGCTGGCCCAGGGCCCTGCCCTCCCTCCTGGCCGCCCTCCCCGGGCCCCTCCTCACTCAGGTCCACCTTGTTTCCCACGACGGCGAAGAGGCAGTCGGCGCTGGCCGTGTCCGTCAGGCCCAGGAACCTGTCCTCCAGCTCCAGGAGGCTCTGGGCGTGGTTCACGTCGTAGGTGAGGATGACGGCGGCCGCCCCCCGGCAGTACAAGGAGCCCAGGCCATGGAACTGCTCGCGCCCTGGGGGCGAGGGGAAGAAAGATACAGTTACCTCTCCTCTCTGGCAGGGCCCCCCGACCGTGCCGCCAGGGACCCCCGCGAGGGACCATGGAATCGTGACCCCAGACGTAGGTGTGGCTGGAGCTGAACGGGATGGAGACCCTGCTGTGCAGAAAGACGGGGCGATGGCCAGTCCCCAGGGCCAGCAGGTCCTGCACAGCCCCGTCCGCCCACCGCAGTGAGCCCACGAGACCGAGGAAGGCAGCCGGGCCCTGCTTTCCCCCTCATGGGCGGTGGTGTGGCTTGCTCCTATCTCTGCGTCTCCCACGGGGACGTTTACCCGCGACGCTCCCGCCAAGGGTCTTGCTCCCCATGACACGCTCTGTGCCACCTCCCAGCGTGGCAGTCGTGCCGACGTGGCACCAGGCACGTCTGCGCTCCCGGGGAGAGCAGAGTCCCCGAGCCCAAGGCCCTGCCCACCTCCAAGGCCACCTCCCCACCCGCGGGCTGCGGACCTCCTGGAGAAGGACTCGGAAGTGAGTGCGTCGGAACAGAGGACGCGCACACTAAGGAAATGCCCTCTCTTTGAGGGAAGACAGAGCAACTGCACTGTCAAGCCAAGCTGGGTGCCGCTGTGCACGCCACACGGCAAAGCAGGTGTGGACACCGCGCCCCCGAGGGCTGGCCCCACCCCTGAAGCCTGGGCCCCTCCCTGCCCAGAGTGCGGAAGTGACAGCAGATGCAGACGGCCCTGGGCCCCTCAGACCTCCTCCCCCTCTTCCTCCCTCCCTCCCCTGCCCGTGGGCACCAATCAGGGCTGCACAGGCCCCAGGTGACAGCCCAGATGGGGACAGAGAGCAAACCCCTGGAGAAGGTTCAAGAAGGATCCGGACAGCTGGACGCAGTCCTCAGCCCAGCCCAGGGCCGCTCCCCGCCTCAGAGCCTGGGCAGGGCGGTTGGGAGTGGACACTTCACACAGCGGGGCTGAGGCCTTCCTTGCCTTTTCAGTTTTAAGGGGAAATGGGTGTTTTCTACGTTGGACAAGTCACAGCGAGAACACAGCATACATCTCCCTTGGGCCGGCCTCCTTCTCTCTGGTCCTTTGGGGAGAGGGTGGGCACTTCCCAGGGCTTCTGCTGACTGTGACTTCCCAGGGGGTCGCTGGCCCCCTTCCAGGTCCCCCTCCTGTCCTGGCCTGTCCCTCGTCCCTCTGAGCCCCGACGCAGACGCTCAGGACAACCCCAAGTGGAGGTCTCGGTCACGCAGCTAATAGACCCCTGTCTCCACCAGGGAGGACAGGACCTGTGGCTTTACTCGCCCCCCACCCCCCGGGCCCGCGCTCGGTGCCACTAAATGCGCTGAGTAAGTGACGCCACAAATCATCCCCTCCATTTGTTGTTTTTGTTTTGTTTTAAAGACAACACAGTTTTTCCCTCATGTAAGATTTCTTGGTTTGTTTCGTAACCATTTGGTCTCACTTGCTAGGTGGTAGGAGCCTCAATCATGTCAGAGGCTGGATTGACAGCCTGCACCCATCTCCACTCCCACCTTTACTGTGAACTGCAGACCCAGGGGAAGACACTGGGGGGGGGGAAGAGGGGGAGGAGAGGGGGAGGGGGACAGAGGGAGGGGGGAGAGGAGGGGGGGAGAGGAGGGGAAGAGAGGGGGAGGGGGAGGGAGGAGGGGGGAGAGGAGGGGGGAGAGGAGGGGAAGAGAGGGGAGGGGGAGGGAGGAGGGGAGGGGAAGAGGGGGGAGGGGGAGGGAGGAGGGGGAGGGAGGGGAGAGAGGGGGAGGGGGAGGGAGGAGGGGGGAGAGGAGGGGAGAGGGGGAGGGGGAGGGAGGAGGGGGGAGGGGAGGGGAAGAGAGGGGAGGGGGAGGGGGAGGGGAGGGGAAGAGGGGGAGGGGAGGGGGAGGGGGACAGAGGGAGGGGGGAGAGGAGGGGGGAGAGGAGGGGAAGAGAGGGGGAGGGGGAGGGAGGAGGGGGGAGAGGAGGGGGGAGAGGAGGGGAAGAGAGGGGAGGGGGAGGGAGGAGGGGGGAGAGGAGGGGAAGAGAGGGGGAGGGAGGAGGGGGAGGGGAGGGGAAGAGGGGGAGAGGAGGGAGGAGGGGGGGGAGGAGGGGAAGAGAGGGGAGGGGGAGGGAGGAGGGGGGAGAGGAGGGGAAGAGAGGGGGAGGGAGGAGGGGGAGGGGAGGGGAGGAGGGGGAGAGGAGGGAGGAGGGGGGGAGGAGGGGAAGAGAGGGGGAGGGAGGAGGGGGAGGGGAGGGGAGGAGGGGGAGAGGAGGGAGGAGGGGGGGAGGAGGGGAAGAGAGGGGGAGGGAGGAGGGGGAGGGGAGGGGAGGAGGGGGAGAGGAGGGAGGAGGGGGAGGGGGAGGGAGGAGGGGGGAGAGGAGGGGGAGGGAGGAGGGGAAGAGAGGAGGGAAAGAGGGGGAGGGGGAGGGGAAGAGAGGGGGAGGGAGGGGGACAGAGGGAGGGAGGGAGGGAGAACCTTGATGGGCTAAACCCCACAGAAGTGAAAGTTCGTCACACTGGAACACCTTTATTCCTTCATATCAAATCCTCAGGAGCCCCGTATGTGAAAGGCCCAGATCGCAGTAAGCGGCCAGGCCAGTGCCCCTCACCTTGGGGTCTCCGGAGGCCACGTGTGATCACGTTTGCTCCCAGGTTTTCCCCAATGGCCCCCTTGGTTTCCCTTCGTCCTCGTTCACGATGGGGAGACGGTTCACTGACTCCATGAAGGGAAGTTCATAAAGGCAAAACGGGGCCCCTGTGAAGCCGCCCCAGGCCCTGGGATCCATCACACCTCCTACGGCTGCCGTCTGAGCTCACACCCTCCATGGGCGGAGGGAAAAGCCCCTGGGCCTGGCTGTGTCGCAGAGAAGAGCAAACCTGACTCCATACTGGATGTATTGCTTTGGCGCTAACCCTGGGCTCTGCTGCCTGTGCTGAATCATGCTGGCTCCGCCCCTTTGTAAAAGAATGTAGCCTAGAGCCTGAAATATGCAGGAGAGCCCATTCTCCAGGCTCTGACCTTTAAAGGTATAACTCTTCTCCATTCATATAGAGATAAAAACTTGCAGAACAGAAAAATAACAACTGTCTTGTTGGAGATTTATAGGAACGTTGTGCCCTGACCTGTGGACAGCTGCGAGAACCAGGGATACAGGCACCAAGGGTGTGCAACAACCAGCCACACCCGCTGCCGTTTCAGGAGAAAAGAAGCCTGGATTCTGCTGATAATTGGGAAAGATGGGTCTCTGGGACCGCCAGCCCACCGTCTTCTCGGTCCGCTGGAATTGCAAATAAAGTGGCTATTCTTTGCCCCAAAAACTTGTCTCTCAATTTACTGGCAGGTTGTGCAGTGAGCAGTACGAGGCTGGACTCCATAACAGGTAGGCCTCTCTGGGAGGGCCCCCCTCCTCCAGGGAGGAGCCCAGGATGGACGTCACCGGAAGCGCACCTGCCCACACTCACGGGTCCTCGCAGACCTAATCAATCACCCTTGACATGCCTCTCCCTAACCGGAATCCGGACTCCCGAAGAACCGGGCCCGGAGTTTGCTTTCATTCCTTTGTTGGGTGCGTGTGGGGCAGCAGCCCCCAGACAGTCATTGTGCCTTGAGCCTCTGTGCTCCATGCCACCCACCCTCCAAAGCACCCCAGCCTCTCGGTGCCCGTGGGACCACATTTCCTCCCTGAAGGACGAGGCGGGTGGGGCCGGTGGGTGGGCAGGCAAAGCACCAGGGAGGACAGGGTCAGGGTGGGATCGTCTGCCCCTGTCCTGGATGCAGATGCGAAGACCCCCATGTCAATAACGGCAGTGGACTGAAAGGTGCCTAGTCCTTACGTGCTTGCACAGTGCGACCATCTGAGTCCACACCCCCCAGGTAACACCAACACTTCATCCCTGACACCCTGCACCTGACCCCCTGCCCAGGGCTCCTTCTCCATCAGGCAAAGCACCAAACCCCCAGCCCATCCCAGCAGCAGCCCCCAGCCAAGCTGCCTCAAGATTCCCCCCAGACTGCCTCTGATGGAAGGCTGTTCCTCTGCTGTGGTCTCTAGTTTGGGCTACAGAGCCCCCCGTTGACTACAGTGCGGACAAAGCCCAGGAGTCCATGACCTTGAACGGGGAAAGGTGTGATCTCTACTCTCACCCTCCTCTAACTGAAAGTTAGCATTGCCTTCCACAGACACATTGCAACAAACCAGAAATGACTATAGGACGCAACCCCTGGGCTGTGTCGCCGACAGAAATAACACAGGCTTTCAATCCACACTGCAGTTGTGTACGTTTATCATCAGCTCAAAATCTCAACGGCTATTAGACCTGCCAGTAAAGAAAACCTGGTTTCCTGGGAAAACTTGGTGTTTTATTGCATGCGTTTAAATACAGTATTCAGAGAAAGGGTCACAGGCTGGTGCCACTCGGATACAAGGGGATCCATGGCACAAAAGAAATCAAGAACCCCTGGACCAGGGGTCTTTGGAGCTCGGATTAAAGGCATGACACCTCCACACAGCTACTTATATAAAATATAGTGATCTTCACCATTAAACCAGGTTTCAGCCAAATGGCCAAGAAATACAGAGGAGTTCCACCCCAGTCCTTCTGAAACGGCGACATTCTGGCCTCAGCTGGGGGCAGGCTGCTGCCGATGTGCCAGCCCTGGAGAGAGCGGCCTGCAGAGAAGGACACCGCATCCAGGAGAAGGGCCGCACGGGCTACATCTGACAGTTGTCATCTCCCTCGCTCGGAGCAGGACCCCAAGCCAGGGACCTGCTTCTCCAGCGAGGCCCCAAGTGTCCCCCAAGGGATCGGACGGGGAGGCAAGCTGGAGAGGGTGACGCCCCAGCCAGGACCGGCAGGAGTTGGAGGTACGCGTCCTGTGACCCCGCAGTGATCCCGAGGATTAGAGCCACTTCCTGGAAAGCAAGTTTACAGCTGCCGGGCTCCTGCCCCGGTCTGCTGGTAAGGGCAGCCTGCCTACCCTCGGGGTGCTCCGGAATTCGGCACCCGGAGAGCCACATTCCCTCCTTCTGCGTACCAAGAGCAGGTCAGCCCTCTGACTAATAATTTAATTATTAAAGTTTCATGTCACATTACAGTGTGCGCTTACGGACAGAAACTAAACAGCATTCTCCCGTCCCTTCGTGGACCCCCATGGGAGATGAGATCAAGGCGTCTTCCAAAACTGGCAATAGGAAACTTTAGTCAAGAAGCAAAGAAAAAAAAAGAAATGCTTCCCCATCATTACCACTGAGCTGGGACTCTTCCTTTCACACAGGCTCATCTCATAGACAGCGAGCCCGGCAGCAAGAGGTTTTTCCAACAGCTAAAAATGCCGTCAGCTCCCACTCGCCAGATTTCACAGGAGGGTGACAAAGTGGCATGCCAGCCATCCCGGGAGAACTGCTTCCAGGTCCGTTACATAGTTCTCTGAGGACAACAGGCAATTATTAATACCTAGGCCTAAAATAGTTTTCCTTTCCAGATAAAAATGTCTGGTTTGCCTTTAAAACACCAAAAAAGTAAATAATAATAATACCAAAGAGAAAGCAGAATAACTAAAGGAAGTAGGAGCTAAAGCATTCCAAAAGCCAGCCTGAAAAGAGGTGGACAAGAGCTGCTGGTCATATCCCACGGTCCGTCATCTGCCCATCAACCGGCGCAAACAAATCAAATGCCATTACCCCAGCTAAAGAATTTACAATTATGCAGTTTTCATGCTTGAAATTCTTTATATATATATATATATATATATATATATATATATATATACACACCACATTTACTTATTTCATTATTTTATTCTTGGCTGCGCTGGGTCTTCGCTGCTGCGCGTGGGCTTTCTCTAGTTACAGTGAGCGGGGGCTACTCTTCGTTGTGATGCGCAGGCTTCTCATTGCAGTGGCTTCTCTTGTTGCGGAGCACGGGCTCTAGGCATGCGGGCGTCAGTAGTTGTGGCACACGGGCTCAACAGTTGTGGCTCGCGGGCTCTAGAGCGCAGACTCAGTAGTTGTGGTGCACGGGCTTAGTTGCTCCGCAGCACGTGGGATCTTCCCAGACCAGGGCTCGAACCCGTGTGCCCTGCATTGGCAAGCGGATTCTTAACCACTGCGCCACCAGGGAAGCCCCCCGTGCTTGAAATTCTTAAATATCATTTTGGATGTAATCTGGAGCTTTTAGGCTGCTTTCAAAGGAGTGTAGTCCCCATAATAAGACAGGCTAGTCCGACAGGGAACAAAGGTTCTGAATTTAGTCCTAACTGCGTTTAAGTGGGAGCTGGTATTTCTGGCATCACAGAGGCGGTGAAGACTAAGTGGGGAGGTGGTGAGACAAGGCCGCTTGCGGTTGGCTCTGGGCGTATTTGAACCCAAGGCTGTTGAGTAAGTTTTCCAGTAGTCTGTGAATGTGCGCTGAGCCGGAAGTCAGGCCCCTGCTGCTAGCCCACTGTAATGTCAGCTCCTGGACCCCTCAGAGCGATGACTTCCTCATCGGTGATGGGCTTGAACTGGGATGCTCACAGGTTCCCACGGACCCAAATCGGGTATTTCTCCCTCTCCCTCCCTCCCTCCCTCTCCGTCTCCCTCTCCCTCTCCCTCTCTCTCTCTCTCTCCCTCTCTCTCCCTCCCTTTCTCTCTCTCCCTCCCTCTCTCTCCCTCTCTCTCCCCCCTTCTTTCCCCAACCCAGGTCCCTAAGCACCAGTTCCAAAGCTGAAGCTCTAGGAATTCTGGCAGTTTCCTTTACTTTGTGGTCCAATTCTGGGGATGCCAGGGCACCGGGCTAACCCTGCACCAGCCCTGAGGGGCCAATAAGAAAAATCACAAGTTGTTTCAAGTTTAACCAGCACAGCTGAGGGTCAGGCTGCCAGGCTTGGCGTACGTGGCCCCTGCCGTACAGCCTGCCATGGCGTTGGAGACAGGGGTCAGAAAGAGGGGCCCAGCCTCCTTCACCTCCAGGAAGCGGCCTGGGCTCCCTGGCCGTGGGCGGACCGCAGGGCTGCAGGACCGGTGGACGCGGGACTGCCCGGGAGCTCTGGCCTGTCTGTGACGCAAATCAAGGAGTGACTGACAGTCTCACTTAGGTGTGTCCTCGTTGTTGCACATTACAGAATTTCCTTCTGTTTTTCAAGCTGAATAATATTCCATCGTACGCATATACCACATTTTCTTACCAATTCATCTGTCAAAGGACATGTAAGTTGCTTCCCTTCGTGGCTACTGTGAATAAAGCTGCAAGGAACTTGGAGGTGCTAACAGGTAAGTCACAGGACAAATACTGCACGACTCCACTTCTAGGAAGCATTTAAAATAGTCAGATTCATAGAACTGAACAGCAGAATGGTGGTTGCCAGGGTCTGTGGGGAGGGGAAATGGGGAGTCACTTATCCACGGGCAAAAAGTTTCACCAGCACGATGCAAAACTTCTAGAGATGAGCTGTGCAAATGCAACCTGGTAGCTGAGGTCAGCCACAGTGTAACGTGCACTTAACAACATGTAAGAGGGCAGCTTAAGTGTTCTTACCACAATAAAATAAAATTAACAAACAAGAAATGACATGTTAAGCTTGGTATCGCCAACACAGTTCAGAGGTGGACGTGAGTTATCCTGGTGGTTAAGGAGAAACACGGAATCTGTTAACAATGCCACCAGCATCCGATCAGACATATCCTAGAACGAACTCCTGATATGCAGCAAAACTGGCTGGACGTGGACGGGTGAGTCCAGAGCAGCTGGAGATGGAGGCCACCTGGCCACAGGGGACAGGGTCCCAGGGGAGGACCTAACAGGTTTGCTGGAGCCCCAAGTCAGGTCTTCAGAATCACAGATCAAGAAGTGCACTGTCCATTCCCCCAGAGAGCTGATTCCATTCTCTACATGTGGAGTGGGAACCCAGGATACCGATGGGGTGGTCTACTACAGGGGATGAGAGATTAATCTCCATCATCCCTTCCCGGCCCAGGTACAGGAAAAACTGGACTCATGACCGGAAGAAAGCTGGCTCGGCGTGGTAACAGTTAACAAGTCCTCGGCGTTCAGCAAACTCACGCGGTCTCCCCAGCAACCACACTAAGTGGGCCTTCCCGTGCCCACATTTCACAGAGGGAGAAACCAAGGCACAGAAAGCACAGGATGTGGCCCACAGAAGCAGGATGGTGGAGCCCAGAGCCAGGACATGGTCCCGGAGACCAGGCCGTCTGAGATCTAACCGCCTACAAAGAGCCCGACTCCCAGACGGACTGCTGCACTAACCCTCACCGTGTGCCCTGGGGGCAGGTCCTTAACTCCCTGGGCCTCTGTTTCCCATCACCAAAATGTGACAGTGCCCACCCAAAGGGGCTTGTGAAAATGGAATTAATTTACTCACTGGGCTGGAACTGTGCCTGGCTCGTGTGAAGCCCCCGGGTGAGTGCTGGTTAATTAAACCGTGACTCAGATTTTCCTCCCAAACTTCAGGGTCGGCTCCACCATCCCGGGACCGCCCCCGTCTGAGCTCTTCATCAGCACATTGACTGTCCCCTGGGGCCCGCCGGTCACCTTTGCTGTTGACCAATCTCCTACACCTTCCGTATTTGTATGAGGCTTGCTTTCCGAGGACGACCTTCTCCCCATTTCATGGGGACACTCTGTCATGTGGCTGCCACCCACTGTGTAACTGGAACTGAAAACCAGCCCAGGGCAGGAGGACAGAGGTCAGTGGACACAATCGCCCCAACCTGCTGCTGGACAATGAAGATCAAATGCCTGATTGCATTCTCTTTGATGCTCCAGCGTCCTCTGGCCAGAGGACGACCAGCATTTCACCCCGAGCGTCACGTCCTTTTGGCTTAAATAGTTTTAAATAACCCAATGGGTGGTATAGCCACCAGAAACCATGTTACAACACTGGCTGCACATTTTAAACAGGGGAGGGGGCGGCTTTTAATAAATAGTGACGCTCGGACCCCCTACCCCAGAGCACAGGAACTACGATCTGGCAGGGCAGGGGTGTGGGTATCCAATCCCTTTAAAAGACCCCCGGAGAATGTGATGTGCAGATGCTGAGCAGAAGTGGGAGGTAAGAGGCGGTCACTCAGGGTGAGAATCAGAATGATCCTTATTCCAGGCCAGTTGAAGAGTGAGGTCTACCAGGAAATTTAAGTGCAGACAGTGAAAGAAAGAGGAACTTTAAAAATGCCCACAGAAATATCGACATGGCAACATGAAGATAAAAAAAACCCAGATCCACAGAACCAGAGAGGGGAACAAATAGAAACTCCAGGGCGACCTCAGAGATGGGCCCCAGCACAGCCCGGAGAAGCTCAGCCCAGAATGAGCAGTGACACCCTTCCCTTCTGAGAGATGCTTAAAACATGAAATAAAATCCTTTTCTAAAGCTTCCAAGTTCCACCCGCGGCATTATAAATAATACTACCTGAAGGATGACTTTAGTTCTATTGTGTTCAGTGTGACGCGATTTGACTACAGGTTACAGTCACAGGGAAGATCTGGAACATTCCCTCTGCGTGTATGTGTCTCTACACCGATAGTGAACCTGGTGAGAGAACAGCCGTGGAAACAGCTGCCCCCCAGGAACGTTTGCAAAGAACAGATGCTTGGAGCTCTTTTCACGCAGTCAGAAGATGGGTCCACGTGTCTTCCCAGGGTGATAAAAGGGGTCGGCTGTGTGGAGCCACCGCTGGGCACAGCTGCCTCCACCTGTGTGTGAAAACTGAGTGGGCAACAGGGCGCGGACACTTCATCTGAGAACACACCCTCCACGCAGAGGCTCCAGGAAATGAGGGGGTGATCCACCACCGACCGTCGTGCCGTGCGTGATGCTTAATTTTATGTGTCAGCGTGGCCAGGCCGTGGTGCCCAGCTCTGTGGTCCGACGCAAGTCTAGATGTTGCCAGGAAGGTATTTTTTTAAGTGTGATTAACATCGGCAATCACTGACTTAGCAAAGCAGATCACCTGCCATAATGTCGGTGGGTCTCGTCCAATCAGTTGAAGGGCTTTAAGAGCAAAGACTGAGACTTCCTGGAGAAGAAGGAATTCTACCCCCAGACTACAACCTGAGTTATGAAATACTGTGCCTGAGTTCCCAACCTTGCTGCCCTACAGGTTTTGGACTCAAGATGCAACAGCAACTCCTCCTGGGGTCTCCTGCCTGCCAGCCCACCCTGCAGATTTCAGACCTGCCAGCCCCACACTCCTGGAGCCAGTTCCTCTCTCTTTCCCCCAGTCTAAATCAATCTCCCTGTCTCTCCATGTCAGTCTGTCTGTCCGTCTCTCTTTCTATATATATACACATATACATATATATGGATACATATAGTGTATATATATAGTGTATGTATATAGTGTATATATATTGTATATGTATCTAGTGTATATCTATAGCATATGTATCTAGTCTGTATATATTATATATGTATATAGTATATATATAGTATATGTATATAGTGTATATATATTGTATATGTATCTAGTGTATATCTATAGCATATGTATCTAGTCTATATATATTATATATGTATATAGTATATATATATATAGTATACTTATACAGTGTATATACATTGTATGTGTATCTAGTGTATATATATAGTATATGTATCTAGTCTATACATATTATATATGTATATAGTATATATATAGTATACGTATACAGTGTATATACATTGTATGTGTATCTAGTGTATATATATAGTATACGTATCTAGTCTATATATATTATATATGTATATAGTGTATATATATTGTATATGTATCTAGTGTATATCTATAGCATATGTATCTAGTCTATATATATTATATATGTATATAGTATATATATATATAGTATACTTATACAGTGTATATACATTGTATGTGTATCTAGTGTATATATATAGTATATGTATCTAGTCTATACATATTATATATGTATATAGTATATATATAGTATACGTATACAGTGTATATACATTGTATGTGTATCTAGTGTATATATATAGTATATGTATCTAGTCTATATATATTATATATGTATGTAGTATATGTATCTAGTGTATATCTATATAGTATATATATATAGTGTATATAAATGGAGATATATATATAGATATATATCCACATCCTCTCGGTTCTGTGTCTCTGGAGAAGCCTCACTAACACACTTGTTTCTCTGAAAGGTGTCCTCCTGGGAATGTGCCTGCTGGCAATAGCCAGACCCTCCCGCAGGTGGGACTGTCTCAGCAGCCCGTCTCCTCTCCGTCTCCAGGTGTCTCCACGGAGGCCCGATTCCCTCCGTAAACAGAGACCACCCCACTGTCCCCTGCAGGCAGCGGGCATTCCCCAGGGCCTCCCAGCGGGGTCCGCTCCGCAACCCCGCCTCGTGCACCCCTCGGGCACCCGGCACCACGGTCAGCCAGAGGCCACGCCTCTCAGCCGACCCGGCCGCTGCGTCCACGGGAAGGGGGAAGTGGCCTGAAAGGGCTCCCCAGCAACTGCAAGTATCACTGTGACCCGAACTGGTCGCTTCTTCATTACGGCTCCCTTGTCTGCCCTCCTCACTAGCCTGGCGGGTTCTCTTCCTAAGTCAGACCATAAAAACGGAGAAATCTCCCACTGCACCCGTCCTGGGACGTCCCAGCTGGCTTCCGAATGGAGCGTGAACTCACAAAACAGCCCAAACCCTCTCCTGCCAGGTTCTCAACGGCTAAACAGTAAACAGAGGAAACATGATTTCCAAAACAGACACCGAGGGACACGTTTTATTGGGTGTGGGGCCGGCACAGCACGGGGAGGTGGAGAATAGAACGAGGAATTTCACATCGATGTTTTCTTGGGTTTAAAATGATCTCTTCCCTCTTTCTCTATCTTTTATTCTTGCTTTTTCTCCTATAAAAGAGGTAATTTCTTTTTCTTCTTCTTTTTTTTTTAAGGATAGCTTTATTGCTTTGCCAGCAAAGGGGGACACAGCAGGCTCCTGCCTCAAAAAACTATGTGTCCCTAAAAGAGGTAATTTCTAAAGTCTCCTATCCATCTGCAGTGGGCTGAGTGGTGGTCCCAAAAGATACATCCGGACCCTCATCCCCAGAGCCTGTGAGTGGAGCCTTATCTGGGAATAGTCATTACAGGTGTAATCAGGTTAAGACGAGGTCATTAGGTTGGAAGCTAATCCAGTACAAACAGTGTCCCGATAAGAAGAGGAGAGACACACAAACACGTGAAGAGGCATAATGATGTGAAGACTATGCATCTACCGGCCAGGAACCCCAGAAACCACCAGAAGCTAGGGGGGTGGGGATAAGCTTTCCGACAGAACACGGCCCTGCCCACACCGTGATTTCAGACTTCCAGCCTCCAGACCTACGGGACGATGCATTTCTGTTGCTTTAAGCCACCCAGCCTGTGGAGCTTTGTTATGACAGTCCCAGGAAACTCTTACCCCAGGAAGGTGTGAATCGGGCCGATGGCCTCCCCATTCACAGACACCGAAAGTCATGAATCGAACAAGAACAATGTCCACACGGAGGGACCTCGTCAAGCAGACAGAACAGAACCAGGAGCTATTCTGGCTCTTACAGCGAGTGCCCTGCATGTGCTTAACTCTCCCAAGAGCCAACCCATCTACAAGCACCCACTACATCCAAGCCCTCCAAGCCCTTTACATGCATGGCCGTTTACTCCCTCCCATCCCCTGGCGGGGACTGTGGCCTCATTTCCTCCCCCAGGCCTGATGCAAACGCTGACAGAGGAGCACAAAGGCCAGGGGCACACAGGCAGCGAACGGCAGAGGCGGGTCCTGAACCCCGGCCACCGGGTCCAGGGTCCAGGGTCCAGGTCCTGAGTGCAAGGCTGCACTGTCAGATCAAGTCCTACTCCGAGAAGGGTTAGCGGGACAAAACTGGGCTCGAAAAAGAATGGCAGTATTTCCAAGTCTACAAGAAACAACAATGGGATGCTTTCTGCAATACTTCTCTCATCAGAGATTGAGCAAACCCCACAAGGCAAGATAAGCACCAACAGCGAAAAGCAGGAGTCCTCCAGCAGAAGCACGCCCCACAGGGTGTGGACGCCCTGAAGGGATTCTTCTCAGATGGTGATAGTAACTCAGAGACAGGGCTAGAGGCTGCCAGGCACTTTCCCATCTACACGGGCTTAAAGCTTGGCCTCAGTGACCGGAATCACCCAGGGAGCAGACCCTTCCCACTGCCCTGCCTGAGGGTCACCTACAGGAACCTCACGAAAATTCCATGCAGGCAGAGACTGATCCAACAGCCACCAGCTGGAGATGAAAGTCGAGAAGTTGAAAAGGAAAAAAATCCTACCCCACGATATTACTGGGGTATCTTTTCTGCCAGAAGGAAGACCTAAAACCTCAACACAGATTAATGAATGACACGGTCAAAGGCAGTGATTAGATTACACTTTAAAGATAAACTATTATTTTAAATCCAATAATCCAACTTAGTTGCTTGCATTTATAGATCCTTTAATTTTGTTCTTAATCGTCTGTGACCATTAAAAGGCATCCTAAACCCAGCCGTGCTTCACGACAGAAAGGACAGTGATTACTCTTTGAGCCTAGGAAGCCCACGGGCTCACTCTAGTAACGAAATGAAAAGCAGCTTCGTGGGACTTGACTACCAGATCAGTCGGCAACTATTTAACGACGGTCATCCTGACCCACGCCTGTAAAATGAGACTTTTTTCCTTCTATAAGTAAAGGAACCCAAACCCCAAATGATTTCCAACTAAAGAAATGGCAACATATGGGGAAGAGGAAAAGTGTTTCAGAAAAACGGATTTATTTTCACATTTCAATACATATACAATGACATTTACCCAAATCAGCATATGTGTCACCTCTGTTGCTTCTGTTTGGCAATTTGAAGGCTGAACAAAAACCAAGAATACATCATATGTCATACGAACCACCCAAATAATTACCTGCACGTAAGTTAATCCCTTGCCTGTGACTCACTGATGGGGCTTTATGAAATAATGCTCAAGGTCATATAATTATAACTGGAATTTAATTCTCAAATTGCTTCACTCTTTTCAGACATGGATTTACTAAAAATAATTCGATAACAAGACCAAATAATTCAAATAAAGGGACCTTCTTTAACACTCTAGTATTAAGAAAAAAGGCAAATCCAAAGAAAATACACTTATGTAACAGATTCAACTTTAAAAAACAAAAACTCTCACATACCAGGATATTAAATCCAATATCCTTTACCTTCAACAGATACTCTGTTGTCCTGTGAGAATTACTTTTTAAAATGAGATTATCAGGGGCTTCCCTGGTGGCGCAGTGGTTGAGAATCTGCCTGCTAATGCAGAGGACACGGGTTCGAGCCCTGATCTGGGAGTATCCCACGTGCCGCGGAGCAACTGGGCCCGTGAGCCACAAGTACTGAGCCTGTGCGTCTGGAGCCTGTGCTCCGCAACAAGAGGCCGCAACAGTGAGAGGCCCGCGCACCGCGATGAAGAGTGGCCCCCGCTTGCCACAACTAGAGAAAGCCCTCGCACAGAAATGAAGACCCAACACAGCCAAAAATAAATAAATAAATAAACAAATGTGGGGTTAAAAAAAAAGAGATTATCAAAGAAAAAGTCAATTATTTGCAAAATTCTCTACTTATTAAAGCAGGAAACTAAAATCATTTCAGATCTTTTGAAGCAAGTTTTAACTTGTTTCCAAGACAAGACTGAACTGCAAATACCATGTTAAGAAAACTCTTTAACTCTATAAAGGGTTTTCTCAAAATATTAAGTACCTAGAATGGCTTCTTATCTGGAGTACCCCACTCAGTAAATACCCCAGTTATTTCTAACAGAATATTTTTGTCTTCTTCTCCATAATATAAAGTCTTCTGAGAAATACACAGCAGAGAACAAATGTCTTCCTGTTACAATCACCTCCCTTATCCGAGGTTTCACTTTCCAAGGTTTCAGATGACACTTGGTTAACCACAGTCCAAAAATATTGAATGGAACATTTCAGAAATAAGCAATTCATGTTTTGAATTGTGTGCTGTTTCATTACAGGGTATTGTTATCATTGTTCTACTTTATTTTTAGTTATTGTTGTTCATCTCTTACTGTGCCTAATTTATAAATTAAACTTTATCATACATATGTACATATAAGAAAAATATAACATGTATAGGGCTTGGTACCATCCGCAGTTTCAGGCATCCACTGGGGGTCTTGGAACGCATCCCCCAAGGATAAGCAGGGAGTACTGTAATTCTAACCCAAGGGAAGTATATTAAACCTTTTCTGAACAGTCCTAAGGAAACAAAGGATTTTACATATGTTTACAATGTCTAGTTACCTCTTGCTTAACAGATTGGGTGTGTTCTAATAAAATTCCCTAGAAAGTACATTTTCCATAGACACACATTGTAAAATCAGAAACACCTTCTGGGGATGATTGGGTACCTAGATATAACTGTATCAATTTAACAGTTCAAAAACCCTTTCAAATCAATCATATCAAAGTACTTTGTTTGAATTTAGTTTACCATATTTAAATATAATGATATTATGCTATACATAAAAGTAAACATTTTAAATAATTCCCTAGAATAGACAAATTCACAGAGATAGAAAGCAAAAAAGGGGTTACCAGGGGCTGGAGGGAGGGGGATGGGTTTTGTGTTTAATGGGGTTGGAGCTTCAGTTGGAAGATGAAAAAGTTCTGGAGATGATGGTGGTGATAGTTGAACATGCTTAATACTAGCAAGCTGTACACTTAAAAATGAGTAAAACGCTGTGTTATGGGTATTTTACCACAAAAAAAATCCCTATGGTTAAAAACAGATAGGAGACAGATGATAGAGAGGTAGAAGAAGATGATGGACAGATGAGTGACAGGTAGAAAGATGACGGACAGACGGTAGAACTGCATGTAAAGACGGCGCCAGCAAGCGCCAGTGGCCTGACCCTTACCCTTCTGGATACTCACAGCTCATCTGCCCGCGGCTACAGCAAGCCCAGGCTCATGACCTGGACCTCGAATCACCTAGAGATGTGGTTAAAACGCAGGTTCTCATTGGGAAGGTCTGGGCGGGGCCTGGATTCTGTGGCTGCCGCCCTGGGGCTCCCACAAGGAGCAGCGGCAGCGGGACGGTGACCATGGAGCAGTCCCGGGAGGCTCTCATCACCCCAAGACGCGTGCAGCATTAACACGGCCAACCCTGCAGCCCAGCCCTGCGTGTGCCACGTCTGCACGTCCCCCTCTGCTGCCCCCTCCCTGGTCCTTGGAGCCCGGGCACAGCTACAGACGGAGCAGCTGCTCAACCGGGGAAGCTGAAGGGCGACACTGCCAGGACCTGCGGTCACACAGTAACTAACCAGAGTTAATCAGACTGGAAATCACTTAGGTTCGGAATGTGCTTTTGCAATTGCTATAGAAAAGGGGCCGGGCTAAGTAAACGGTAGGTCAACAGGCTTTGAAAAGTGGGAGCAATGTATCCTCACGCAGCCCAGGGATTGTTTAAAACAAGCCACACACGGCACCGTGATGTGAGGCCACGCCACTCACGGCCACCCTGGAAGCAAGAGCCTCACAGGAGGGCTCCCGTCACGACAGAAACTCAGAAAGTGTTAAAAACAGCCTCCATTCACGTGGACTTGTCCTTTTCCAGGACAAGCGGCCAGGCAGAGAGGAAGCACTGCTCTCCCTCGGCTCCCGGCTCCCTGGGACGGCACCCTCACCACTTTCCTTGAATCAGCTGAATCCCGCTCCTCTAACCGAGTCAGCTTGTGCTCCCTTCAGGTGGGCACAGAGCCCACGCTGGCTGCAGTGTCACTCCGAGCGCCAGGCAGAGTGTCAAGCTAGACGGGTGTGCACACACACGCACACACAGACATGTACAACACATACATACACACATGCACACGTGCATGTGTATACCTACATGCACCCGCATGCACATGTACAACACATGCACACACACACATGCATGCGTATACCTACATGCACACACATGCACAACACATACCTACGTGCACACACATGCATGCACAGACATGTACAACACACATGTGCACATGTATACCTACATGCATGCACATGCACATGTATAACACATGCACACACACGCATATGTATACCTACGTACACATATACCTACAGTACACACATGCACACAAGCACATGTATACCTACATGCACACACATGTATAACACACACATACACACATGCACAACACATGCACACACGCACATGCACACCTAATGCACCTCGTCCTCCCCACCATTAGTGACACAACTGTACGGATCTTGAAGCAGAGTCCCAGAGCAGCCACACCGCTGCTCAAGGACCCACAGGACGTAAGCAGCTCCTAACCCTGACAGCGGCAGGAATACCTGGGTAAGGAAATGCCAGACGATGAGTTTTAACGGCGGTGGAGGGCCTCCGAATTCTGTTAGGACAAGAATGAGATCTGGGCAAGCATTTTTTAAGCAATTCCACCCTGACACGTGTTAAAAGACGATTTTCAAGAAAGGGCAAAATCATGACTCTCCCACAGATGCAAAAAATAAATACATGTTAAAGATCCTGGTGATCTCATTTAGTGAGGGAGCCCGACCGATGTCACAAGCAGCTCAAAGACGTCAAGAGGGCACAGGTGTCCACGGGGCACAGACGCAGGAACCCTGGGTTCACGGAGGAGAACAGGGACACGTAGAGGGCAGCACAGGAACGATCAAGTCTTGTGCAAATGGAGGCGAACTGCTTTTTCTGCGAAGAAAAGTGACCACCACACACCCTCAGATCCAACCCAGCCCCTAACCATGCCCTCCAGTCACCCACACCCTTCCTTCACAGCACTAATCACACAGGCTGGTTGTCCAATGCCAACCTCTCAACAGACATAACCCCAGGACGAAAGGCCAGCTGCCTTGTTCGC
The DNA here is from genome assembly GCF_949752795.1 of Hyperoodon ampullatus. Taxonomy (NCBI): domain Eukaryota; kingdom Metazoa; phylum Chordata; class Mammalia; order Artiodactyla; family Ziphiidae; genus Hyperoodon; species Hyperoodon ampullatus. The sequence continues at coordinate 3,040,296 of NC_136929.1, read as the reverse complement.
TGCTGTTCCCCCAACTGCCCAATTCTCAGGAGGTGCTCAAAGTGGGGACAGAAGGGATGAGTGGATGGGTCCAAACTGCGCTCACTCCATACACGTCAGACCTGACACCGGAAGGGACCCTGAGGCCACTTGGCTGAGACGGTGACCGAGGTGCCACCCAGGGCTCCTCAGAGCTGGTCGAGCACAGAAAACCAGGGTCAACCAAGGGGGAAAATGAAATCCCCACCCCCCCAAAGCAAAGTGCAAAGCAAGGTGAGGAAAGGGCCCCATGAGGGACTGCAAAATATGCCCTTTAGTACTGAAGAAAAGCCTTTTCACATCTAGCGTTCTTCAGCTTTACGCAGGTAATGGTGACAGTACTCCACTTTGGCAACAATGTTACCCATTTACCTCTGCGTTCCACGTTCCTATTTGACAGCTGGACTCCACAGAAACACAGTGGGTCACTGAATCTTCAGCTGGGAGGTGGAACTAAGCAAACTGCAAAATACGTGAAAATCCACTGTCCAACCCAAATCACACTGTCAATAAATCTAACAGTCTTAGCAAGTCACAGAAGATCCATGGGACGGGCCCAGGAAGGGTCCTGCTGTTTAGTCCTTGTCCCCCTTTACAAAAGTTGAGGACACCTGTTATGTGCCAGGAAAAAAGAAAACACCTATTACTGAGAGTCTAGGGGCCATGCAAGGCCCGTTCACGTCTACCGTCTTGTTTAAGCCTCATCATTAACCCTGTAAATAAGGCTTCTTACTACAATCTTAAGACGAAGTAACGTACACTTCAAGACAAAAAGGATGATATGTTCATGAAAAAGTGCCCCAATGGATTGCACTAAAAATAAAAACCTGCCGATTCCAGATGCAGTGCGAGGCTCAGGTGGCTTCTCAGAATCTGTTTAGGTGACACTGTCATTTCGAGAAATACCATGAGACGACAGCTTTCCAAAGGACGCAAGTCACACGCCAGGCTTCTGTTTCTGAGCAGAAACCCCCGCTCATACTGAGGACACAGTGACTCGCAGCCACCAACGGGGCAGGGCGAGCCCTCAGACCCCAAGGCACAGAAGGCATCCTTCCTTCTCCAGGACTCAGGCTCCTCAGAAACCAGTACTGCCACCAAACGAGGCTGCAGGCCCACCTGGCCGCCAGAGCATCCTGGGCACCCCTCCGTCCAGGTCTTCAGGGACGGCACATGAGCTCGGGGAAGGGCGGGTACCTTGACTTAGCTGCTCCAGCTATGTGAGGTCATCTCCGACACGAAGACACACCGCAGACAACGTCTACATGGACGGGCATTTTGTACATTAATCTTGTTGCTACGACACAGCCAGCCCAAGGCGGACCTCTTTGGGACCCACCACCTTCAGGTGCTTCAGTGTTTCTGCGGCTCAAGGGCAGTAGGCAGAGTGTACCGTGATCCATTCTTGTCTCGTCGGGTGTGTGCATACGAGACTGTGCATCGTGCACACAGCGTCCCTCCGGGGCTCGCTCGTTCTTGGGCAGACATCACTTCCGTGAAGGGCTGGCTTGCTGATCAAGTGCATAAACCCTGGGCACTTCGCCCAGCTCAGATCCCAGCTCAGCCACTTCTGGGCTTTGTGTAACCCTGCCAGGTTGCCTCCTGTGTCCTGTGAAGGTTACAGGAGTTAAAATACACACAGAGTTGAGATCAGCCCTGGCATTCAGTGCTACCAAGCAGCAGCTATTATTTGGTCAAAATCTGTGCTGGAGGCTCGTCTTGGGGAAGTTGTAGAGACGATGGCTGATTTTGTGCAGGATCCCGGAAGGACTGTGTGCTTATCAGCCTCCATCAACAGTATTACCAACATGCCATGCAATTTATTTCTCCCCATCTGAACATTTACTTTCAAATATAGGTCAGCATTTCAGGTGTAACCTGGAGAACAAGAGCTTCTTCTGTGAGGTGTAAATGTTCAGCTACTACAAGAACTCTTGATGCCTATAAGGCTGTTAATAATAAAATTCAGAACTTTCAAAAATAAACAGGGAAATAGATCAGCGGGATACAAAAATAAACAGGAGCCCATGAGCTGGGCAACTGTAGTTAGAGCAGTGTGTTCTTTTTTTTCCTTTTGCTATTTTATTTTATTTTTTTAATTGAAGTATAGTTTATATACAATGTTATATAAGTTATAGGTGTACAATGTAATGATTCCCAATTTTTAAAGATTAGACTCCATTTATAGTTATTTTAAAATACTGGCTATAGTCCCTGTGCTGTACAGTATATCCTTGTAGCCTCTTTTATGCATGACCGTTTGTACCTCTTAATCATCCACTCCTATCTTGCCCCTCCCCGTTCCCTCTTCCCACTGGTAACCTCTAGTTTGTTCTCTCTATCCAAGTATGCTTCTTTTTTGTTATATTCACTAGTTAGTTGTATCTTTTACATTCCACATATAAGTGATATCATACAGGATTTGCCTTTCTCTGTCTGACTTATTTCACTTAGCATAATACCTTCCAAATCCACCCATGTTGCTGCAAATAGCAAAATTTCATTCATTTTTTATGGCGGAGTGGTATTCCATTGTGTATTTATACCACATCTACTTTATCCATTCATCCGTAGATGGACATTTAGGTTGCTTCCATGTCTTTGCTATTATAAATAGAGCTGCAATGAACATGGAGGTTCATGTATCTTTTCAAATTAGTGTTTTGAACTTTGTGTTATTTGAGCCAACAAATGTTTTTTAAAGGTTTTTAATTCAAGGCAGAATAAGAGATACTACCATAATTCTAATATTTGAGTATTATTTGATGTACTGGTACTAGCATCACATAAAACGACCTTCAAGAGCTATATTTCATTATTTATTTAATTCTACTTAGGCCAGGAGTCTTTCAAGAAAATGTCCTATTTGTAAAGTTTCATGGCTGAGGATTTTTGATAAGATTCTAACAATTTAACATTCATTCATTGATCATTTGACCACAATGTATAATAAGCGCGCCTCTAGGGCTTCCCTGGTGGTGCCATGGTTATGAATCCGCCTGCCAAGGCAAGGGACACGGGTTCGAGCCTTGGTCCGGGAAGATCCCACATGCCGCGGAGCAACTAAGCCCGTGCGCCACAACTACTGAGCCTGCGCTCTAGAGCCCACGAGCCACAACTCCTGAGCCCACGTGTCACAACTACTGAAGCCCGCACGCCTAGAGCCCGTGCTCCACAACAAGAGAAGCCACCGCAATGAGAAGCCCGCGCACCACAACGAAGACCCAACGCAGCCAAAAATAAATAAATAAAATCTATTTTAAAAAGAAGAAAACGGTTCTGAACTACTTTAAAAAATAATAATAATAAGTGCTTCTCTAATTTTCAGAAATAAAGGAAAACGCAAACTTACAGCCACTTCCCCATGTTTTGCACGTTCCCAGTAATATATCTACTCTGCTTGTTCTAGGAGACAGAACAAGACCACAAAGGGGGCTAAGAGGACAGTTCTCGGAGCGTCTGTCTGTCGGACGCACCCAACACAGCCGCTCCTGGGGAAGCTCCTGAAAGCAGCCCCGAAACAGGCAAGAACTTCCAACACCTCCCCTGAGTTCTCACAACACGGGTGACAAGCAGCCACTACAGCTCCTACCAAAGGACAAACACAACTGCAGCTGAATCACGGGGACAGCAGAAATGTCCCAGGACGGCAGGCTGGGGTGGACCGGGGAGGCCTGGGCCCCGGAGGCTCACCACCCTCCCTGCCCCTGCCTGCAGCCCCCAGCCTTCACCCCTCCCTCCTGACAGACACGCCCTCCTGAAGCACTAGCTTTACAGATAAACACGGGAGCATCTGAGACAGAAAAAACAAAACATTCTCTTCCCAACCAACAATGGCAAAACCGAGGGCTCTCAGTCCACCCCATGAGTGGCCTGGCCCCAGACACAGCGGAGGCACCTACACACCACAGGCCTGGGGCCGCTTTCCTCCGCCAGGCCTGTTCTCCAAGATAGAAGGGCTTTTTTTTTTTTTAATTTAATTTATTGGTTTTGGCTGCGTTAGGTCTTCGTTGCTGCGCGCAGGCTTTCTTTAGCTGCAGCGAGCGGGGGCTACTCTTCATTGCGGTGCGCGGGCTTCTCATTGAGGTGGCTTCTCTTGCTGTGGAGCACGGGTTTTAGGCGTGCGGGCTTCAGTAGTTGTGATGCGTGGGCTCAGTAGTTGTGGCGCACGGGCTTAGTTGCTCCGCGGCATGTGGGATCTTCCCGGACCAGGGCTCGAACCCGTGTCCCCTGCATCGGCAGGCAGGTGGATTCTTAACCAACTGTGCCACCAGGGAAGCCCCCAGAAATGCTTCTGATGCCTGAGTTCAGGCATCTGTGGAAATACAAGTGGCCCTTCAACAATGGGGAACCAAATAAATATCATGAACCCAGGAAAAAAGCGAGGTCCCAGCCCCACACCCTCTTTCAAAAAGCAGATGAGAAATCATAGACAAGCCGGAAATCAAAACTTCTACCGTAGGCCACTGAAATCAAGAGTTGTAAATGTAAACCCCAGTCAGTGGCCATGTAATAATGTCCACCATTCCGTCACGGGCCCAGCCCATGCTCACGAGGGCATGGGGGACGAGGGTAGTAGGCCTCATTCTCTTCTTGTCAGTGCCCGCTGTGCTGTTTCACCTGTTCTGCTGTCTGGGTGCTACCCAGGCCTGAGGGAGCCAGTCTGCATCTCACCCTGGTCTCCGTGTATGGCGTTCCAGGGCAGCGTGTAGGGCCCTGAAGTTAAGTGCCTGGGCGCCCACGCAGTGGTGGGAAGAGTGGAAAGGAACCCACTACATGCGACGAGAAGCCGACCTCAAATCCAGGCTTCCCAGCATCCAGCATGACCTGGGCCTTAGCTTCCTGGCTTGCAAAAGGGAGGTGATAAAAATACCAACCCCACAAAGTAGTTGTAGGAAACAAGAGACAAGGCCCCCAAAGCCCTCAGCATGGTGTCTGGCACCGCTGAAGCCAAGGTAATCCCTGCTATGCACACAGGCAGGAGCCCCAGGAAGGAAGGGGCCGTGAGTCAGCAACCTGGACGCCCTCAGAAAACACTCTGCAAGCCAGCTTTCCTTAGGACACCACCCTGATTTCTGAGAAGACCGTAGCAGGGGAGGATTTTAAAGCACAGGGGCCCCTCAAATTAAAAGAAGCGTCCCTGATAGAGGGAAAGGCGGCATGAAATAAGGTGTAAACAGTGTAAAGACTTTGGTGAAGGAATCGCAGGTCCCTAGCTCCAGCCCCTTTTCTGCACCAACTGGTCCTCGGACATTGGACAAGTAACTTCCTGTGACTTGTCTCTTCATCTGAAAGAGGAAGAGGCTGAAAAGAGGGATCTTTAAATCCTGTTCTAGTTTTACAGGATTACACCAGACTCGGTGTGCCCCTGCGACGTGGGTACCTGCAATGGATACGCCAAATTTACTGACACCAGCTGTGCTCGGAAATGAAGAATCTCCAGAGTTGAAGGATGCTCCTACAATGGTCCGACTGGTCTCATTTTTGCTGCAAGCAAACCCAGAGACGTCAAAACTAAGCTCCACTTTGTTCATAGGTCCAAGGTTATTTGAGCCAAAAGAATGGGAAACTGAGCAGTGGGCAGCTAAGCTATTTCAGAGACCTGAGACCAGCCCACAGAGGCCAGGCCAGCATGAGGGAAGCCACCAGTTCACACCCACTTCCTCCTGGTCCAAAGAACAGATCAACCAGTGTTTATGAAACGCTTTGCAGGAGATACATGCTCAGCTTGGCCTTCTCTTGGAATAGAAATACTAGTGTGGGGTTGGGTTCGCTTGGGCTGAGCAGGAAGGCAGATCTCAGAGAAGAGCTGGTTTTGAAGCCTGGGTGAAAACAAGGGGGTAAGTGGCCGAGGCAGCTGTCACCAGGAGTCACGCATGAGCTTCCTTCCAAAGGACTCTGCTGATGAGACAGAGTGAGCCATTAAATTTGTCTGTTTTATGGCCAAGGCTAAAAGCTTATAATCTGGGTCTTTTCTTCCCAGTGCCTCTCTCCATGCGCCCTGCCTTTCCAGCAACACTTCTGTGACACTGGCAGAGAAATCAACGAAATTTTCATTGCCAAATTATCCACATGTGTGTGCATAAAATCAGCTAAGGAAAACAAGAAACAGACCGTTGTCTTCATAAGTGTTTAAGAGCTAACCAACTAGTTCACTACACAGAATATCTCCCAAGTCTGTACATGGAAATGTAAGTATGTCAACAAATGTAAGCTAAAACAAAAACTGGCTTTTTAACCAATGGTGTCGGGTCAGCTTGATGCTCAACATACACTGACTATAAAACCCAAACATCCTACTCCTAGGTGGTTTACCCAAGAGGTGAAAATTTATGTTCATACAAAAACCTCTATGTGAATGCTTATAGTGACTTTATTCATAATCACCCAAAACTGAAAAAATGCAAATATCCTTCAACTGGTGGATGGATAACTGGCAATGGTACATCCATACAGTGGAACATTACTCAACAATTAACAGGACTGAACAACACACACGGATCTCAAATGCATTAAGCAAAAGAAGTCAGACTCAAGATGCTCCATCCTGTATGATCCTAGAAAAGACAACTACAGGGATTTCCCTGGTGGTCCAGCGGGTAAGACTCGGTGCTCCCAATGCAGGGGGCCTGGGTTCGATCCCTGGTCAGGGAACAGGATCCCACATGCATGCTGCAACTAAGACCCGGAACAGCCAAAATAAATAAAATAAATAATAAATAAATAAATATTTAAAAAAGAAAAGAAAAGACAACTATAGGGACAGAAAGCAGATCAATGTTATCAGGGGCTGGGGTAAGTAGAGGAGGTGACTCAGAGAGACCAGGGATTTGTTTTAAATGATGGAAATAGTTTGTATTTTGGTTGTGCTTGTGTTACACAACTGTTTGTGTTTGTCAAAACTCCTATAACTAAAAAATTAGGGTGAATTTTACTGCTTATGTGCAAACATTCAATAAACCTTACTTAAAACAAACCAAGACAATCTACCAACACCCAAAAACTATCATATAGGCAAAACTTGTGAATTTTTAAGCTACAAAGCCAAAAGCTTTTAAAATTCATGTGGGAAGAAAAACTCCAGGGTTTACCTAGATAGCACATTAAACATGAAATTGCACGTTAAATAGCATTATACTGTCATTTAAAGAACTGAACAGGTGAAAAGTTCTGAGTCAAGGTTGTGGCATATATAACAGAAGCATGTCTTTCCAGAATAATTTTTTGGAACTGAAGATGAACAAGAATTATAAATCAATAGTCCTTATACACAGACATAACTATAATTCAAAACATACATGCACACCCTATGTTCATAGCAGCACTATTCACAATAGCCAAGACATGTAAACAACCTAAATGTCCATCAACAGATGAGTGGATAAAGAAGATGTGGTACATATATACAATGGAATACTACTCAACCATCAAAAAGAATGAAATAATGCCATTTGCAGCAGTATGGATGGATCTAGAGATTATCATACTAAGCAAAGTAAGTCAGAAAGAGAAAGACAAATACCATATGATATCACTTATATGTGAAATCTAAAATATGATACAAATCAACATATCTACAAAACAGAAACAGACTCACAGACGTAGAGAACAGACTTGTGGTTGCCAAGGAGGAGGAGGGGTGGGGAGGGAAGGATTGGGAGTTTGGGATTAGCAGAGGCAAACTGTTATAAATAGGATGGATAAGCAACAAGGTCCCTATAGCACTATATGGAACTATATTCAGTATTCTGTGACAAAGCATAATGGAAAAGAATATGAAATATATATATGTGTGTGTAACTGAGTCACTTTGCTATACAGAAGAATTTAACACAACATTGTAAATCAACTATACTTCTATAAAAATTTTTTAAAATAAATCAATAGTCTTCATCTTTGTTTTCAGCACTTGGAAAGTACTGTGCCACTTCCTTCTGGCCGCCATGGTTTCTGATGAGTTACCTGCTGTCATTATAATCTTTTTTCCTCCTTTGACTGCTTTCAAGATGTTTTCCTTGTCTTTAGTTTTTGGAGTTTGGGTTTCTTTGGGTTTATCCTGTTTGTGATTCTCTCCGCTTCTGGAATCTTCAGGTTTATGTAGGTTGCCAGATTTGGAAAGTTTTTAGGCATTATTTCTGCTATTCCTTTTCAGCCCCACCCTCTCTCCTCTCCTTCCAAGACCCCAATGACACAATGTTAGATCTTTTATCCACAGGTCCCTGCGGCTCTGTTCATTTTCATTCTATTTTCTCTCCGTATTTCAGATCGGGTGAACTGATGGTTCTATCTTCCAGTTCCTGGTTTCCTTCCTCTCTCTCCTCCATTCCCTCACTGAGTCCATCCACCAAGTCTTTTATTTTGGTTGTATTTTTTCAGCTCAGAAATTTCCATGAGGTCTTCTTTTGATCTATTTTTCTGAGCCTCTCTATCTTTTCTCATTTCTTTAGTGCGACCATAATTGCTCACTGAAGCATTCTTGCGATGGCGGCTTTGAAGCCTTGGTCGGATAACTCTGACATCTCTGCCATCTTGGTGCTGGCATCTATGCATTGTCTTTTTGGATTCAGTTTGAGATCTTCCTGGTTCTCGTATGATGAGTGATTTCTGGTTGAAACCTGGACATTTTCATACGGGGTTATGAGACTCTGGGTCTTACTTAAACCTTGCATTTTAGCTGGTTCCCTCTGACATCAACTCGGCATGAGCTGAGGGGCCAGGCAGGCACTGTCTCTTTCTGGCAAACGTCCAAGTTTCCCACATAGTGTCCCGTGGCACCATGAAGTGGGGCGGAGGGGGGCTTGTTACCACCTGCCGGACATGAGAGCCCACCTCCCTAGCAGGCCTTCTCCAACACCCCCTAGTGGGGGAGTTGGGGTGCCTCATTATCACCAGGCAGGGGGGAAGCCCTGGTTCCTGCAAGGCCTTCTGGGTGGGTGTGGGTCCAGTTTTTCCTGGGTGTTGGCTAGACTACAGCAGTTAGTGTCTAAAAGGTTTCTGTCTTACTGTGTACCTCTTTCCTGGTCCTCTGGTAAGAGAGTAGCCTTTTTTGTCTTGTTTTGTCTGTAGCCTTTGGCATTTCTAAATTTCTGGCTTCTTGAGCTCCAAGTCTGGGATACATGAGGCAAAAAGAAAACCCAGGGAGCTCACCGCTGGGTCACTCTTTAGATCCTGAGGTCCCTGGGCAGTCTGCCCTCTTCTCTCCATCTTTCAGAGTCTTCTTATGTTTGTTTTATATATAATACCCCAAAGTTTTTAGCTGTAATTAGTGGGAAGAGGAGGGGAAAGTACTTCTGCTCCAGCTTCCCAGAAGCAGAAGTCCCAGTGTGTTATTCTTCATCTCTAAATAGACTTGTATCAAAGTCAAAAGAGGTAAGAGTCTCTAAAGAGTTGTTTCAAGGGCACATATAATTAACATCAGGAACCAGTATTTCCTCACCAGGCATACACTGGCCTATTTTTGGCTGCATTACAGGGCCCATGACAATGACATTTTTACACTGATTTTATCATTCAGAATCAATACATCATTAAGACAATAAAACTGCAAACTTCAGCCGCTCCAAATTGTTCCCATTGCTTTCAACGATTTCATCCAGCAAAACTTAGCTTAAAAAGAAAATACTGCAGAGTAAAATGCTAGTCTGTAGAGAACATAAAAATGAATACAACCCAAACTTCCCTCCAAGAGCTTGTAAGTCAGAGGAAAGACAAACGGGTAACAAAACAGATAAAAGGCAGAACACAGTAAGGCACACCAGGTCATGTGGTAGTACAGTCTGGAGCAAGCAGAAATCTGGCCCTACCATGACTGCTTCACAAAGTATGTGACATTGGAGGATGGGACAAAATTCAAGTTGGGGATCGCCAGGAGAGGGGACGTCCCAGAGAGAGAGATGCCACAAGCAAAGATGAAAACAGAGGAGGACAGGGCACATGTGACAAATTCCAAATAGCACCTTTGGCTCAGCCCTGAGGCACCTGACTCCATAACAGGAGGACAAGAGGAAAGGGGCCGTGAGACTCTGTCATCACAGTGACGAAGCCCTCATTCTAAGAATAAAATCTCTTTAAACTCATATATGTACACATGTGTACATGTATGTAAAATTTCTTTTTCACAAAGAGGGAAGTTCTGAGAAGTCTTAGCAAAGTGAGAGGGGTTCAGTTAGGAATCATAATGTTTCTATTTCTCCTGCGAACTTAAAGATAACAAAGCATATGGAATTAACATGATCCTGGTATTAGTTCACAAGTGTGGTGGACCTCAATTAGTTAAAGTCTCCTGAATCGCACCACACTAGTGAGCCTTAAATACCTACCCCCACCCACCCCCAGAATTCCCAGCACCTCCTCCAGGGAGACTCCAGGCGGACCTCCCAGCACGTGCAGCTGTGCCCTGGCAGCCTTTGGCCTCTGAGATCTCTCAGTACAATGGCTCTCTGTCCACCCTGCTGAGCCCAGACAGTAGATTTTCTTCCACCTACCCTAATACCCACATTCATATTCATGTCACTGTTTTTGCTCAAGAAAGCAAAGGAATTCTACAAACGACGCCTTGACCCCAGAGGGCGCCCATTCAAAATCTTCAGTAGTGCTAAAGATGTGACCCACCCACAAAGAGGTGGGCCTCCCACAAAGACATGGACCACCCACAAAGATGTGGACCACCCACAAAGATGTGGACCACCCACAGAGACACTGACCCACCTACCAAGACATGGACCACCCACAAAGATGTGGACCACCCATAAAGATACTGACCCACCTACCAAGACATGGACTACCCAAAAAGATGTGGACCACACACAAAGATGTAGACTACCCACAAAGATACTGACCAACCTCTCAAGACGGACTACCCACAAAGATGTGGACCACCTACAAAGATGTGGATCACCCACAGAGACACTGACCCATCTACCAAGACATGGACCACCCACAAAGATGTGGACCACCTACAAAGATGTGGACCACCCATAGAGACACTGACCCATCTACCAAGACATGGACCACCCACAAAGATGTGGACCACCCACAGAGACACTGACCCACCTACCAAGACATGGACCACCTACAAAGATGTGGACCACCCATAGAGACACTGACCCATCTACCAAGACATGGACCACCCACAAAGATGTGGACCACCCACAGAGACACTGACCCATCTACCAAGACATGGACCACCCACAAAGATGTGGACCACCCACAAAGATACTGACCCACCTACCAAGACATGGACCACCCACAAAGACATGGACCACCTACAACACAGGCTTTGCAGGCTTAGCTTCCAGATCCCAAACCTAATCTAAGATTTATTTCCAAGAACAGTTTTTCAGTAGGAGCCCAGGCTAATCTTAAATCCAAGCCCCACCCTCCCCCAGTCTAGCTCTGAGTGGACACCCAGGAGAAATCTGAGAGCTGCATGTCGAGTTTAACTGAACCAGGGGTCTCCTCAATCCCTAAATGCTAATCTCTTCGGGGAGTTTCTAAAACTACAGAAAGACTTTTAGAAAAGTACTTTCCTTTTTACGTGACCTAAACCAGGAGTCAGCAAACTATTTCTGCAAAGGGCCAAGGTGAATGTTTTTGTCTTTCTGTGCTCTATGGTCTCTGCTGCAGCCACTCAGCTCTGATGCTGTAAAACACTGGGCAGGCGGGGTGCCAATAACACTACGTAGGGCAACGGTGAGGCCCAGGTCAGCCCCCAGATCTGCAGAAAGGGGAGGTCATACACTAGATGACCCGTGTCACACCAATCCTGCTTGTCAGGATTAGGACCGCAAAACCCACTCAGCAGCTGCACTAATAAATTAAGAGAGCTAAAGTCCGAGTCCTCCACCGCTGGCTCCGTGCACATGTCGCATGGGCTGTCCACCCACTTCTGCACCAGTCTCGCAAGGCTACACACGCAGCCCTCGCAGGCCGGTCCAAAGCGTCAAGGATCGGCAACTCTGCGGCCCCTGGCAAAGACGGCTCTTCTCCAGGCGGGTCCACAACGCTGCTGCCTCTTCCAACCTGAACGAACCCCACTTCTGACACAGCATCCCCACCATCCCCCAGATCCAGGAGCAGGTGCCTAGAAGCAGGGCCAGGGGCTGCGGCTTCCACGCAGAGCAGAAGGAGGATGACCAGGGCTCGTGGTCCTCAGATGGACAGTCCATGTCATCTGGCATCTTCACTCATGCACCACCCCACACCCCACAGATGCTCCCCCAGGACAGCACAGCCGTTCACAGGATGGAGGCTCTCGGTCCTGCACAGACCCCTTAGCTAACTTCACGGCATGAGCAATTACATTCCCCTCCCCCGGGAACCACGATTTCACGACCCGGAACTGCAGCATCCTCCCCTGAGTTGCACTAAAGTTATTCAAGGGAAAGACAAGGGAAAGATCTTAAACCAAGTGCTCTGAATCTCATCTCTCTTGGAGCCACTAAGTTTGTGGTCATTGGTTACAACAGCAGTATGAAACCAAAACTGATACTGGAAGTGGGATGCTGCTGAAACGAATGTAGAAGTGGCTTTGGAACTGGGCAATGCGCAGAGCCGGGGAGAATTCGAGAAACTTGGTGGAACCAGCTCCAGCCCCATCTACTGTCACACTCCCTTGGAAGCAGTCCTGTGCCAGCCGACTAAGATAACTACCCAAGAGCCCAGCAAATCTCCTCTCCACGCTCTGGCCGGCAGGCTTCGGGCAGCAGCACTGCTGTCCGGAAGGACATGCCAAAAGCCAAACGGCAGCTCTGACGCCTCGCTGTCATTTTTCTTATTCAACACCCTCCCACCCCACCCATGCCATGTGACCAAGAGCGGAGATCAAAACCGTTCATCCCCTGGCTGGTCCCCATCCTTCTGCCTTGGTTACAAAAATTAAAACGAACGCAACTTAGAAGACAACGTGGAACATAAAGAAAGTTTAAAGGCACGGCAAAAGGAGGAAAAAAGAGAGAATCGCCTAAAAGTTAAACTTGTGCATTTCCAACAAGGATTACCTAAGAGGCAAAGATTCATACCTGCCTTTTCCCTCCAAGCTGCACATAACCCCACCGTCCTTGGGGAGCCAGGCACAGAGGTGGCCTGTGTCACTGTTGACTCTGAGCCTCGGTCACCCTGAATGTGTGTACACAGGAGGTGAGCAATGTGAGAAGGGGCCTGGGGCCCCCAGTGCCCACACTCAGGGTTCTGGGAAGAAGGCGGAAACCCGGGCAGCCAGGAAGTGAGTCGCTGCCCCCGGGAGCCCAACAAGATACCGAGGACATCTCATCAGCCTTATTACAAAATCCTCTGGCAGTCAAGAATGCAGCTGCACCACGTCCTTGGCACCGAAGAAGAAAGTGGTTGATCGAATTACACTGCTCCTTCATACCTTGGATGCCAAGACGCCTGCTCTGACACCAACGGTCAGCTCCTGTTCCAGAAACACCACGCCACGTGGTAAAGGTCAGCTTCTAACATCAGCCACCACAGGGCTCTGGGTTTGGGTCTCCCAGCTCCAACCCCGCATTACCCTCTTATAAACCAAGGACAGCAGTGAGGTCCAGCCAGTCAACCAAAGGAGCCTCAGGACCAGCCTTGTACCAAACAGGCAGACGCGTCGTGTTAACGTGGTCTGATTTCCACAGCCCTCGTTCCACCGCTACCAAATGCTTAGTGCTGGAGAGTCAGCTTAGGTAAAGGATCTTAGAGGAACTTCACTCACTCTGAAGCCTGGAGTTGGAGAACAGAGCAGGGAAGGTACACTTGTACCTGGGAGACGCTGTTTTCACAGCATGTTTTCAAATAAATTAGTCAAGATGTTAACAGCCATAACAACAAAAAGGACAGCAGCAGAGAAAGCAGGAGGGAGAGAGGAGAGGTAAACATCGAGAGCGGCCTTCATTGATTCAGTTTTAAAAACAAGGTGAGTTATAATCCTGTTTATTCAGCTGACTGGGGCACCCAAGTTGGCAATTTTAAAATTCTGGACCAGACCTTCCAGTATACATATCGCTTTTTAAAGTGCAGACATTTAGGGAATTCCCTGGTGGTCCAGTGGTTAGGACTCCGTGCTTTCACTACCATGGGCCCGGGTTCAATCCCTGGTCAGGGAACTAAGATCCTGCAAGCCGCATGGCACGAGCAAAAATAAAACAAAACAAAAGAAATAAAAAACTTAAGTGCAGACATTTAAAAAGTGAGACCTTAAAGTTTCAGGCTTTCAAAAAGTCATGCTCATTGCAAACGGGCCATGCTATTTACAGTTTATTTACTTGTGGTACCTTATTCTTTTTCATGGGGAAGGAAATATATTCTATTGTAACGTGCTAACGTCAGTGTAATTATTGAGTTAACAAACTGAAAGCTTGAATCAAGATCCTCTGATATACTGTACTTTTGAAAAAACACAAATATACTACACGCACTAAAAATAATTATTACCTATCTTAAAAATGCTTCTACAGACAATCACTTCAAAACCCCATAACACACATGAGCCTAGATCACGCGGCTGATAAGTGGAAAATGCAGACATGCCTGGCATTGAGGGAGGAGACCTGAGGTCTGCTTCCTACTTTCCTGCCTAAACCTCAGGGAGTTCAGAGCCTCTGTTTTCTCTTTTGTAAGGACAGGTAATTTACACTAGCTCTGCTCAGCCCTCAGCAAGGCTGTTGTGGATAGCAGCTGAGATCCTGTCGGTGGGAGCACTTAAATGCCTCTGGTTGCCACTAGCTAGCTGGCTGGGCTGGGTACTCTGGCACACAAGTCACCAGCACTCCCTGGAGCCCAGGGTGTTCTCCTGGATTGTCGCTAAGATGCACCTAGTGTATGAACGGTTTCCCACCCAGCAAAGGAGTCCAGTAAGAGGGGCCAAGGGTGGTCCCACACTGTGACTAGGGGCCTGATCCCGGAGATGCAGACACCTGCGGAGCAAGGGCCGGATCCTGTGTGGGGCAGGACACGCCTGCCCTGGGGGACCCTGCCCTGGGAGACCCCGACCCTGAGGGACCCCTGCCCTGGGGGACGCTTCTCTCCAGCTGGAAGCCCCTCACCCCTCACCTGCAGTGTCCCAGATGGAGATGTTGAAGGAGCGCCACTGCTTCAGGTAGAAGGCGCCGCCCACCGTGCTGACCGTGTCCGGGAAGCGCCGCTCCATGTACCTCTGCAGCAGCGACGTCTTGCCCACGTTCATGTCCCCCAAAAGTACGATCTTCCCGTCGGGCTTCCTCATCTTCTGGCAGGAGGCACCCCTCCCTTTTTCCCGCGCCCTTCTGGCCCGTGCGACCAGGGTGCGGCTGGAGCAGCCGGACGCCCCGAGGCTGCTCAGACCCGGGACTCGCGGAGACTCGGACTCGCGGGGACCCCGAACTTGCGGGCACCCTCTCCTCCGGACGCCTGGGAATGCGGAAGAGGAAGCGCGTCTCCGCGATGGGCTGGAGCCTGGGACCCAGCCCGACGGCCACCTCGGGCGTCCAGACCGCGGCGGTCGGCACCAGGTCCAAGGCGCCCCGGCCCCGCCCCCAGCCCCGCCCCCAGACGCCCGGCGCCCCGGGCCTCGCCTCGGGCCCCGCCCCCCCACGTCCCGCCCGCGCCGCGCGCCGCACCTGGACCCCGCCCGCACCCATGGACCTGGCTCCTGGGCGCACCCGCGACCTTTCCCCGGGGCGGGCGGTGCTTTCCGCCGCGAAGCGATTGGAAGACTCGGGCAGGTGGGTGCGCCAGGTCGGGCACCAGGTCGGGGCGGCTGGCGGATGGAGAGCGGCGTCCCAGGAGGCGGGTCCGGGGTGGGCGCAGCGCAGGGACACGGCCCGGGCCTGCTGACCTCAGAGCCCCGCGGGGGTTACGCTCTAGCCCGGCCCCCCAGGCTCTCCTCTTCCGTGGTTTCAAGTGTGGCCCCGGGGCCGGGCGCACGGAGTTTTTCTGGAGTGAGCGTCTGCGAGGACCCGTCCTCCGACTGTTAGTGATTAGGACGGAGGGGCGCTTGCTAGTGTCGTTTTTGTTTGGTTTGGTTCACTTTGGCAAGAAGACGATTATGCTGTTTTCTATTGAGAAGTGGACAGCCAACGCCACTTAAAACTTTGGAGTGAGAATTTGACTTTGGCAGTTGCGATGACGACTAACGAAATCTTTCCATCTTCTTTCATGGAGTGAACCTCGAAATGCTTCTAACACACTCGGCCTGTGGGACTCGGTACTTATTTGAGACAATGGTGATGCTCTAGTGTGAACACCGGGGGGCGCCGAGTCCTCGGGTTCCCTGCAGAAGTCGGGGGCGGCGCGCTGAGACTCAGACGCGCGCGGGTGGGGTGAGGGCGTCTCAGCCGGGGAGGACCGCCCTTGCGCAACTCGTTTCCTGCCCCGCAAATCGGAGCTCTGCCCACCCGCTCCCAACCTTTTTACAGGACCCCTCCCACCGCCTTTCCCTCCAAGTCCTTACCCTGCTTTATTTTCTCACCACTCTGTAATAGAGTTGCGCTGCTTATTCTCCGTGCAGTATCCCTCTCTGGAAAGTAAGCTGCATGGGGAAGGGACTGTTTCTGTTTTGCTCCTCACTCGGCCTGGTGAAGAGTCTCCAGCACATAATAGTTGCTCAAGAAAGCTTTGAGTCAGGACGCAGTGGGTGAACTCACCATCCTGGTGAGGCCAGAAGGGATTTCGGGCAAACGTCACCACCAGACCTGCTCCACACCTCGCTCCTCTGGTGGTTTAAATTTCCCTAGGGAGAGGGAGCGTCTTTTAAGCTAATTCTGTATCCCCCAGCTCACTAGACCTTTCTGGGCGGCTCCCTCGTTCAGTAAACCTGGGGACGTAAGCCCACGAGGGCGGGGCTTTTTGTTCTTTTCTCTGGTGTCTCCCAAGTGCCTAGAACTGGAGCGCAGTCCCCGCTCCATCCGTGTGTGTTTGAATACACGTGTTGGTTTGCTGAAAGCTGTCCCCACTTGAAACACTGATGTTTTCTGAGCAGGATTTGACAGGCAGTGCTGATCCCAGCACCTAGGCCGCTGCCTGGCACATGACAGAATTCACTCAGCAAGTTTGTTTAAAAAAAAAATTTTTTTTAATTGTCCAGCACTTTGAAAAACTAAATTTAACCAGGAGAATGTCTCCCTATCATATTTCAACCACTCCTAAAAAATGTCTTGAAGACCGATTCCTTTTCAAGAAGCAGGACTGAGGAAGAAGTTAAAAGGTTAAAAGTCTGTTTAAACTAGCCATTCTCATCCCGAGTGCAGTGTTTTTTTCTGCCTGCATTTAAACCACTGACCTAACAGCGTAATCCTTTTACCGACTGCTTAGATGAAAGGTGCCCAAGGCCAAGAAAATTATGTAGTTCCTTTTTTTTTTAATTTATTTATTTATTTATTTATTTATTTATTTTTGGTTGCTTTGGGTCTTCATTGCTTCATATCTCTAGCTGTGGCAAGCAGGGCCTACTCTTCGTGGCGGTGCGGTGCGCAGGCTTCTCATTGCAGTGGCTTCTCATGTTGCGGAACACGGGCTCTAAGGCACGTGGGCTTCAGTAGTTGTGGCTCGTGGGCTCAGTAGTTGTGCCACGCGGGCTTAGTTACTCCGCAGTATACGGGATTTTCCCGGACCAGGGCTCGAACCCATGCCCCCTGAATTGGCAGGCAGATTCTTAACCACTGCACCACCAGGGAAGTCTCTGTAGTTCCTTTTTAAATAGATGCAAACTGAACAATACTGGGACTGTCCACAGTTACAATAAAGGAAATAAGCAAATGTGGTTGCTTCTGTTGGATTTTGCAAAGTGGCTTGGAAGTTTATAGGTACTTTGTTGTGGAACAATTCTGTCTTTTAAAGTACTTTCCTCTTAAACAAACAAACAAACCCTGGCTGTGTACATGTCTTTGTTCAGCAGATAGGAGTTGAGAAGCTAAGCTCTAAGCCCTGACCTAGGGCTAGAGCAGTAAGAAAGACAGCCAACAAAATAAACAAGCAAAATATATAGTGTCCTAGACAGTTCTTAAATGTTTGATGGAGAAAAACTGAGCAGAGAAGGTGGATAGAGGCCTGGGGATGGATGCAGGGGTTCAGTTTTGAACAGGATGTCTGCAAAGATGAAGTTTCTGGAGCATTAGAATGAGGTTAGGAGTTAAACATGCAGTTATCTGGAAAAGGAAGGGTTCGGGTACAGAGAGCAGTGAGTGCAAAGGCCCTGAGGCAGCAGTGAGTGCAAAGGCCCTGAGGTGGGCTCCATGGGAGTACAGAGCAGGAAACAGAGCAGGTGAGCTGGACACCAGGCCCATGAGGAAGGGGGGCGAGTGGCCAGAGAAGGTCATTAGGACCTGTGGTCATGATGAGGGCTGTGGCTTGTACTCTGAACCAGGTGGAAGGGTGCCCGAGGCCTCTGAGCAGAGAAGAGACATGATGTGTCCTAACACCTTCCTGCTGTGTTGAGGTGGCCATGGCAGGTGCAGGGACATCAGGGAGAGACAATGGTGGCTGGGATCAGCGTGGTGGCAGAGGAGTGATCAGCGTTGCTTACATTCTGGATGTATTTTGCAGGTGGAACGTACAGTATTTGGTGTGGATTAGACGTGGAATACAAAGGGCAGGAGGGGGTGGGAAGGGAGAGGGAAAAGAAGGAGGAGAGGGAGGGAGGGAAAGAGAGAGGAGCCAGGAGCTAGCATCTGGACAGGTGGGTACCACATACATCTTGCTCAGGTCTAGAGGAGCAGCCGGCCATCACTAGAGCAAGGCTTCCCGACCTCAGCACACTGACGTGTTGGACCTGATAATTCAGTTGTGGCAAGTGTCCTATGGATGTTCAGCATTGCCCCTTGGCCTCTACCTACTAGACAGGAGGAGTGACACCATCATGTCCCCCATTGTGACAACCAGTCAATGTCTCCAGGCATTGCCGAGTGTTCCCTGGGCCAAAATTGCCTTCAATTTAGAACTGCTGCTCTAGAATAATACCGATGCACTTTAGGATTCATCATTAAATGTCTTAGAGGGCTTCCCTGGTGGCGCCGTGGTTAAGAATCCGCCTGCCAATGTAGAGGACACGGGTTCGAGCCCTGGCCCTGAAAGATCCCACGTGCCGCGGAGCAGCTAAGCCCGTGCACCGCAACCACTGAGGCTGCACTCTAGAGCCCGTGAGCCACAGCTACTGAAGCCTGCGTGCCACAACTACTGAAGCCCATGCGCCTAGAGCCCGTGCTCCACAAGAGAAGCCACTGCAGTGAGAAGCCCGCACACCGCAACGAAGAGTAGCCCCCGCTCGCCGCAGCTAGAGAAAACCTGCGCGCAGCAACGAAGACCCAATACAGCCAAAAGTAATAAATTAATTAAATAAATAAATTTATTTTTAAAAAATAAATAAATAAATAAAATAGATGTCTTAGAAGTGAGCATCACTCATTAATTATTTTGAAACATATCTATTGAGATATTTATAAATATTATGGAAATCTCCTATTTGTCCCACATAAAATAGTGACTACTATTTATTAGTCACCGAGTATGTATTGGGTTCATTACCTATAAATCTCTCAGAGTGTTAGGAACTTTCTCAGAGTCACGCAGCTGGCTCGTGGCAAAGGGCATGTGTCTAATCTTGAGGTCTTACCCTGTGCCGTGCCATCTGGGCCATGTCCCCAACATTTACGTCCATAAAATACTGATTCCCCTCCCTTTAATTCACATCTACAGAACCCACGTCTACTTAAGAACAAAAGTGATTCATATAGAAGCTGTTGTCCTCAAAATGGTCCACAGCGGCTGAAGATGCCCCCCTCAGGGTGGATAGAGCAGGTTGGGCTGTTATGTCCTAACAGTATGTATCCCAATATACATATAGATATACACTCTTTTTCAGCTTTTTTTCCATTATAGGTTATTTCAAGATAAAAAAGGAATTCCCTGGCAGTCCAGTGGTTAGGACTTGGTGCTTTCACTGCGGTGGCCCGGGTTCAATCTCTAGTTGGGGAACTAAGATCCCGCAAGCCTAGAGGCGAGGCCAGAAAAAAAAATGAAGATATTGAATATAGTTCCCTGTGCTTCAATAAATTTAAAAACTTATATTTTGTTTATATGTATAACTGAAACACTTTGCTGTACACCTGAATCTAACACAACATTGTAAATCAACTATATACTTTAATTAAAAAAAAGAGAGAGAAATTAGGCAAAAAAAATCAACTGGTCATTAGTGGTTTTTCTTCGGTTAGTTGCCTATTTATAACTCGTGCACATTTTTCAGTTACGGTACTACTATAGTTTAGACAGTCTTCAAAATTAAAAATTGGGGGTCATATGTGTATTATATGTAAATAAATTTCAAATATATATAAATACAAAACATACCTAAATTATAAACATGTAAATAAATTTCTATGATATATACATATACAAAGCTTATATGTATATATTTGTTTACATAACTATGTCAACCTGGCTTATGGTGATTTTTTTTTAATGTGCAAGTATTTTTTATTTGTAAGTAACCAAATCTACCAACTTCTCTTGCATAGTGTCTGGCCATTTCAATAACCATCTGATCCACTAGATTTCCTGCTAAAGGCCTGGTGTCAGCTGAGTGAAAGGAAAGAGCATGAGAAGAACTCGATCTGAAATCCAGAATGGCCACTTTTTAAGTAAGCGACTCTGGGCAAATATTCCTAATCGTCATGCACTTTGGTTTCCTCGTCTATCAAATGTGGACACTACTGTCCCTCTCAGTGTTGTTGTGACATGTGATCCTCTACACAGGGTGCACAGTAAATGTCAGGTCCCTCAACCCTTCCTCTGTGGGAACCCCCTCAATTCAACCAGCACCCCCTTGGGCAGCACCACCCACAGTCAACAGGATGAATCAGGCCCTTGGGGACTCCAACCTTACCCCAGCTTGGGCGGGAAATAGTGGGTATTTGTCCAGTCTGTTTCACTTTTCATTTCCCAACACCCGCCCCACTCCAGAGTTCCTGCTCTTCTTCCTCTTAGAATTCCCTTCATCCTCTTCCCTTCCCAGAAGTCAAGTTGATGACCTGAGGGCCGGATCCGCAGCTGTGCTCCCAGGGCTGCACCTGCTGGAAGGCTCACACCCCAACATTCCAGGCTTCGGAATCAGTGCCTCTGGACCCTTGGCAGGGCTGCTGGGGGAACCAAACTTACAGAAAGACTGTCAGGCTGAAACGTCTACACACAGATTGGGAGGAGAGGGATACCTAATTGAGAACATTGAAAAATTCCTTCAAATGCTTGAAAAGAGTAAAACAAAATATCCGAAGCTGTCATGATCGAATAACTGCTATACCGGCTGGGAGTTTATATCAACAATCTGCCGAGACCACTTCTTAGATTTCAGGAAATATTTTCATCTAATTCAACACTGTTGCCTTCTAACAGCTCATTTTCTACTTATCGTAAAGATTATCCTAAAACTCCAAAGCAAATTGAATGGAATTTTATAGAAATGGGAGTAAAATCAAGACAAACTCCCCAAATGGTAGATTTCTGACAAAAAGAGAATCTTCTAAAATATAAAACGTGGGGGCCGTCAGTACAGAGGGGAGATCACAGATTCTGTCTTCTGCACCATCTGCCCGTCTTCCGCCCTCTGCATAGACACTGCTATCCCTGCCTTCAATCACACACACTTCAGGGAAATGTCAGGATTATTCCTGCCCACAAATCACATGACTGGTCCAGGATCAGCACTACAGCATCTTCCTTCATGGTTTCTTCCAAGTCATTCCATTCTTTCTACCTCTAGTCTGCTTGATCCAAATCTGGGTGATGCCATAGGTAGACCCCCAAACTGTGGCTCATCTGTTCTGTCCCAACACTGATTGCAGGATCTCTCAGTCTGGGATGCTGGTCTTTATGTTTCTTTTCCCAAACAGACCGCAATTTCCTTGGGGACAAGTGGCTGACTTCTTTTCCCTGGTGTATAGGTTTGCCCGGGCTGCTGTAACAAGTACCACAGGCTGGGTGGCTTAAACGGCAGACGTTCCTCTCGCGATTCTGGACGCTGGACGTGGGAGATCAAGGTCGGCCTGGCTCTGTGGGGCATCCTGGTGCTGCTGGCAGAAGCCCTGTGCCCACTGCCCTGTCACTGCCACAGCGTTCCTTGTGGGCCGAAGTCTGGACACAGGGCTGTGCGTCTTCCTCCCTCATTTCTGTAACGGATCGGCTTGGTCTGTGCTTGTCTCCTGACTGACCTTCAAGTCGGGACCTGGTCATAGAGGACGTGTGCCCCCAGAAGGACTTTGAAGGGACTCAGGACAAAGAAAGAAGGGTGGGAGGGCAGCACTGCTGCCGGGCTCCGTCTTCCTCCGTCAGGCCTCAGCCTCTGCTTCCCTGGGGCCATGGGCCTGGCTGCAGATGTGGGTATGAGTGCGGGTGTAAGTGCAGGTGGGGTGCAGGTGTGGATGTGGGTGTATTAGTGTGAATTCAGCTGTGGGTGTGGGTGTAGGTGTGGGTCTGGGTGCAGGTGTGGGTGCAGGTGTGCATGCAGGTGTGGGTGTAGCTGCAGGTGTGGTTGCAGATGTGAGTGCAGGGGTGCAGGTGTGGGTGCAGCTGCAGGTGTGGTGCAGGTGTGGTGCAGGTGTGGGTGCGGGTGTGAGCTGAGCAACCCCTCTGGTTTCCACCACACCTCCATCTTTGCTCACAGGCGGAGAAGCCCCTTTTCCCTCCGAATGGATGGTTTCACCTGGGCGCTCCTGGACATAGGACGCCTCTTCTGCTTTCCTCTAAGCCTGGGGTCCTTAGTGTCTGGCTGTTCCCTGAGGTCCTAGCTGGGTCTTAGAACCTGGTCACAGGGAGGGCATCCCTTGGGCCCGTCCCCAGGTCTCAAAGCACCAGGCATCTAGACACAGGAACTCTCTGACCCCACTGCACACCCACTGACTCAGAAACTCTGGGTGGGCCCAGGTGTGGGGTTTTCTCAAGCCCCCCAGGTGCATCTGGGCAGCTCAAGCCTGACACTCCTGCTAACACCTGGGCTGATCTCCCCAGCGACTCCGGTCTTGGTCTCTCATCAGCAGACAGGCCACTCCTGCTCTGTTCACAGGCAGGGCAGCGTTTGCTCAGCAGGTCAACATCCCCTCTGACGTTGCCCCAGGCCTGGCGATCATCTGCGTTCAGACATTCCTCGGTCCTTCCCTGTCATCTAATATTTGGGTTTAACAGCTCAACTTCCTCTTGTGAAACAACGTGAATTTCCCCAACCAGACAGAACAGGAACTGAAATTGGTTGCTTTCGATTTTTCAGTAACTGCTCGGCCTTTTGAACTTTTTTAAACTTTGTACGTGAAAGTCTTCCAAATTGTGCTCATCCGTCCACTGTCACCTGTTCAAGCTCACCGTCTGTCGGCATCTCGGAGGAGAGGGCTTTTCATCCTCTGGGAAAGCATCGCTTTTCCTGGTCTCATGTGGATACGCCCACCTGGGGATATTTCACTTCCCACCGTGGACGTGACTCATTTTCTCATCCCGGCTGGACGCTCAGCTCCATCTTCGAGGGGTGCCGTGCGGGCTGTTTCCCTCCCGCTCCGTCCTCCCCACGGCCGCAGAGCTCCTTAGCGCTGAGTCTGCGTCGTGCTGCCTCCTTCAAGGAGCCGGCTCCCCCTGCGCCTCATCACCAGTGAGTGACCCATCTAACCGTCACACAGTCTTCCAACGCATCTTTGGCCTTTGACCCTGTTTCCTGCTTCCTTCTTTGTGGAAATCCATCCCGTGGCCTTCCCACCTTCCTGCCTACACGGCCTCCCCAGGACCTACCCTTGATCATGGGGGTTTGCTTTTTTTTTTAATTTTCGATTGGAGTATAGTTGCTTTACAATGTTGTGTTAGTTTCTGCCGTACAGCAAAGTGACTCAGTTATACGGGTACATATATCCACTCTTTTGTAGGTTTCCTTCCCATTTAGGTCACCACAGAGCACTGAGCACAGCTCCCTGTGCTGTACAGTCGGTTCTCATTAGTTATATTTTATACATAGTGTCAATAGTGTATATGTGTCCATCCCAATCTCGCAATCATCCCACACACCACTTTCCCCACTTGGTGTCCATAAGTTTGTTCTTTACCTCTGTGTCTCTATTTCTGCTTTGCAAATAAGTTCATCTGTACCATTTTTATAGATTCCACATATAAGTGATATTATACAATATTTGTTTTTCTCTTTCTGACTTACTTCACTCTGTATGACTGTCTAGGTCTATCTACACCTCTGCAAATGGCACTATTTTGTTCCTTTTTATGGCTGAGTAATATGCCATTGTACGGGGGTTTGCTTTTTAAATAAATTGGCCATACGTTTAGGTATCCTGTAAGTCTTCGTGCCCTGAAACTTCTGTTGCATATAAAGTTACTTAGCTTTCCTTGGAATAGAACTTGGGCCACTGGAATCAAACCTAAATCCTGATAAGAGTAGGCATGTAAAAACAGACCTTCTTAAAGACTCTAGAATTTCTGATGGTCTGAAAAGTAAAGAAGAAACAATGACTGAATTGGGGCTACAAGAAGATGGCAACGCCCATCTCAGGATTTTAAGCCACTGCTGTAGCTGGAACCCTTAAGCAACCATTCAGTCTAATCTCAAGATTTCATAGTTCCCGTAAATTTCTTAGATTGCATCACCATGAGATTTGGAGGCCTGACAGGGAAGAGACAATCAGACAGTCCCACACGTGGGCAGAGATGGCGCAGCACACAGCCGTCCTCAGGGTCCAACGTGGGGCATGTTGCCAACCCCGGGACACCCCCTTGAAATCTGGACTGCTGAGTCAGCGGCGGGGGCCTGAAAAGTTACCAAAAGGCAGAGTAACAGGAGGAAAGAAAGCAAGTTTTATTCACACGCATGTGAGCGTGTTCAGATGAAGGGGCTCCCTGGGCAGCTGGCTATGGGGGTTTATATACCAACTTAATAGGGGAAAGGGAAGGGCAGAAAGGGCTGCTATGGGGAGACAAATGAGCTTTTAGGGGGACACCTGGGAGCTGTGGCAACTGTGATAATGCTTCTTTGTGCAATTTCTCATCCCTGTGTGAAGGGTCAGTCTCCTTCCCCCAAGAGGGAATAAAGTGCTGCCTTTAGCCAGATAAAGGAAGCTCCAAAAAGGCTTCTTTCTGCATCGGCTGTCGCAGGTTAAAATACTCTTCATACCCACTCCGTGGGGCTGAGTGGGTCCCTCCAGGACCAACAGAGACCTTGCTTAGGGTTTGACCAGAAGGACCACTCCTCAGGGGCGTCTGCTCCAGGCTCAATGAGTTGTCTAAATAAGATCTCGATGCCTCCAGAAGGCCAGAGTTTCAGCGTTTCCCTGCAGAAACAGGCAAAGATTCCTGTGCTCTCTTCTAGTAATTTACTTTTCGTTTCCAAGGCTTAACGATACGTACTTGCTGTGGACTGAATATTTGTGTCCCCACCCCCAAATTCATAAGGTGAAATCCTAACCCCATGCACGGTGTTGCTGTTAGGAGCTGGGACATTGGGGGGAAGATTGGGTTGTGAGTGTGGGGCCCTCATGAATGAGATTAGTGCCCTTATAAAAGGGACCCCAGAGAACTCCTGTCCCTCTTCCCCATGTGAGGACACAGTCTGGCAAATGAAGAAGTGGGCCTCACCAGACACTGAATCTGCCAGCACCTTGAACTTGGACCCCAGCCTCCAGAACTGTGAGACATACATTTCTGTTGTTTATAAGCCATCCAGCCTGTAGCATTCTGTTACAGCTCCCTGAACGGACTAAGATAATACGTTTTTTAGACTACCCATGGGAAATAAATGTGTTTTCATTTCCCAAAGGCTTACTAGAGTTTTGGACTGTAATTGGAACAGATGGGAATCTGAAAACAGTGCGCTCTTCCTGCGAACCCACCAGAGGTAGGAGGGCTGCCCCTACCCCACTGGCTGTCACCCATCTTTAAAGAAAGGCACCGTGCCACTAAAACTCTGGTTTGAGACTCTCATCATTTATATTCAGTAATTCATCCACAGTGTGGCTCTCAAGTATTTTCAGATGTTAGCTTATCAGATTTTCGGTCCATCCCCGGGCTGCCGTATTTACCTTGTCTTCTACCTCCCTTATCTGATTTAATTCTCTATTTGTCTGGCTCTAACTGACCATTGGTAACTGTATATTAGAAGACAGAACAAGAAAATCTTTTTCCAGGCACTAATCTTTTAGAACCATATCTGAGAGTCAGCGAGGAGAGCTGCTCAGATCTGCATTCCAATTGCTTTTTATTCTTTCCATGAGCAAGTTCTTTTTATTGCACCACTGGACAAACATTTCCGAAAGAGATCCAGTTATAATGATTAAGGAACTAATTCTAACTTCAAGCTACTTGAATAAATATTAACATGGGTCTCAAATAATTTAGGGGAACTGTAAAGAACTATTTATAACCTGAAGCTAATTTTTAAAAATTACTTACCACTGGACTGAGTCTTAGGTTTTGAGAAGTGGGCAAACATAGTGGGGTTCTACTTAATTTTTATTGTCTTGTTTGTGTTTTCCTGTATTTTTCACGTTTTCGATAATGAATACACATTACTTTTGAGAAGAGAAAAAGCAGATCTAAACTTGAACTTAAATTTGAACCTGGGAAAATGGGATGGATGTTTATGGGAAGGACCAAACGAACAACTTAAAATTCATTGTTTACTTTTAATTGCAGTTATATTTCCTTGCACCATTCAGAGTATTTACTGGCTTTGGGAGCGGGGGTGGAGGAAAAGTATGGTTACTGAAGTGTGTTTAAACTGCCATATTACGGTGCTAATATTCTGAAGTGTCACTGTTCTTAGGACTTTGC
This sequence comes from Hyperoodon ampullatus, assembly GCF_949752795.1. Classification (NCBI taxonomy): domain Eukaryota; kingdom Metazoa; phylum Chordata; class Mammalia; order Artiodactyla; family Ziphiidae; genus Hyperoodon; species Hyperoodon ampullatus. The sequence goes on along the minus strand of NC_136929.1, from coordinate 3,013,509 downwards.
TCAGCACTTATACGACAATTCTTAACAACTACTGCTTGATGAGAGTGAAAATATTAAAAATGTAGGTTGAAGCGTATGAAATTGCTGGTGTTTGAGCTTTTGTGAGCTACTTTGGTAAATTCACTGTACATTTCTTGAGTGCACAATTGGAGAAGTTTGACAAATGTGTTCAGTGGTGGGGCCATCACCACAATCCAGATAATGAACATGTCTGTCACCCCAAACCCTCCTTGTGTCCTTGTCACCCTCCTGCCCCGCCCTCCACTGCATAGATAGCCCACCATTTGTTCTCCATTCACCTGTCAGGTATTTGGGTAGTTTCCACTCTGCTACTACAATAGAGCTGCCGTGACCGTCCATACAAGTCTTGGTGTGGACATGTGCTTTCATTTCTCTTGGGTAAAAGAAGCCTGGAAATTGAATGGATCATATCGTAGGTACATGTTTAACTTTCTAAAAAAATGCCAAACTGCTTTCCCAAGTGCTTCTTGCAATTTATGTTCCCACTGGCAGTGGTTGATAGCTCTAATTTCTCCACGTCCTTCTAACATTTGGTGTGTCCGTCTTTTAAATTGCGCTCATTCCGTGGGTACACAGGGGAACTGCACTCTGGTTTTGGTTCGTATTTCCCTGCTGATGTTGAGCATCTGTTCGTGGGTGTTATTGCTATCTGTAGATCTTCCTTGATGAAATGACTATTCAGGACTTCCCTGGTGGCTCAGTGGTTGAGAGTTCGTCTGCCAATGCAGGGGACATGGGTTCGATACCTGGCCCGGGAAGATCCCACATGCCGCGGAGCAACTCAGCCCGTGAGCCACAACTACTGAGCCTGCGTGCCACAACTACTAAAGCCTGTGTGCCTAGAGCCCGTGCTCCGCAACAAGAGAAGCCACTTCAGTGAGAAGCCCGCGCATCGCAACGAAGAGTAGCCCCTGCTCGCCACAACTAGAGAAAGCCCACACGCACAGCAATGAAGACCCAGTGCAGCCAAAAATAAATAAATAAATGCATTTTTTAAAAAAGAAAGAAATGACTATTCAGATCTTTGCACAGGTAGTACTATTTTTTAAAAGCCCCGCAGATGATTGTAACGTGGGGCGATGGTCGAGAGTCACCGAGACCAGCCCAAGCTCCACAAACACTAATCCCCGTGGCAGCTTCTTGCGCCCCCTACTGGCGATGGAGGGTAGTACCCTCCCTTATCCAGGTTCAAGGAGAGGGTGAATCCTTCCAGGGCCCCGAGGACCCTTCTGGAGCCAACCTCAGCACGAATCTTTTAGGAGATGTAGAAGTGGAGAGGGATGGCCGCCTCCTCTCTTCCTCACACATGCCCCCATCGGTTTTCTGCTACCTGGGAGTCAGTGGAGATTCTGAAGTTTACCGAGGTGATGCCACCAAGATTCTTTCAGGCAACTCAGGGGTGAGGATCCCAACTCCACAACCCCTTTCCCCGAGATGGGTGCTTGGAGGGTGTGTCCTGGGGCCACCTCTGGGCTCGAGTTCACGACGACCCGTGGACCTGCCACGGTAATAGGCACTGGGTGTTCATTCAGAGTACGCTGGAGGGTCAGTGGGCGGGAGGGAGGAGGGATTGCAGGGTCAGCCTCCCGTCCCTGTCCCACCCGAAGCGAGGACCCGGGCATGTAGCTAAGCGGCCTGTTTTCGGTTGAATTGGGTCCCTCAGAAAGATACACGGAAGTCCTAGCCCCCCGGACCTCAGACTGTGACCCTACTTGGAAACAGGATGTAACTAGATGTAACTAGTTAAGATGAGGTCATACTGGAGAAGGTGGGGCGGGGGTGGCCCTGATCCAGGATGACCGGTGTCCTCATATTATAAAAGGGGAGAATCTGCCCGCCGAGACACACAGAGAGGAGAAGGCCACGTGATGACAGAGGCACAGTCTCAGGTCAGGGGTGCTGGCGACACCCAAAGCCAGAGGCTCGGGGAGGACCCTCTCCACAGATTGCAGAGGGAACGGGCCCTGCAGACCCCTGCGTCAGATGTCCCGCCTCCGGGAAGGGAGAGAATAGATTTCTGTTGTTTCAAGTCTCTGGTTTGTGATACTTTGTTACAGCAGCCCCAGGAAACCAGAAGGAGGACACACAGACTCGGCCCTCACCCGATGACCGTCTCCTCCAGGCTGGGCCCAGGCTTCCCGTTAGAGAGCCTCCCTGGTCCACGCGGGGGAGGGACGGCCCCGGAGCGCGCGGCCACCGCGGGCTTGGGGCAAAGAGGCTCTTTTCGGGTGTGACTCGTTCATTCCTCGTCTGTTTATAATATAGTTTCATTGTTTTTAAAACTCCTTAGTAGATGGTTATGGTTTAAAACACGAACCATTATTTAAAACACTACAAAGAAAAAAGAAAAAAAATACTTTTAGATTGCATTATCCAGAAATAACCAACATTAGCTGAAGTAGGAGAAGATGTTGGAAAGCTCTCTCCACATGTGGCCCGGCTACGCACGCCTGTACTGACAGGAGGTTCTGGGGCAGCAGCGGTGTGAACCAGGCAGAACGGGACCCTCCCACTTCGCATTCAGCTTGTTTCTGAATCTCCACGCTTGCCGACGTTGTTGGATGAACATCAACCGTGCATATTTCTTTTTGAATCTGTGGGAATAAGTCCTTAAGGAAAATTCCCAGAAGTGGGATTGCTTCACCTCGGCCCCTTGGTCGTTGTTTTTCCTACTGTTAGAAGGAAACTATAGGCCTAAAAAGGAATCAATCGTGTTAGGCCCCAAGGCAGCAGATCAAGACTTAATACCTAACCCAAATACAGTTTCAGCTTTTCCTGGAATGTGATATTTAACCGACCAACCTGACATTTCCTGGTCAGCACTAGGGGGTAATCTGACTGATAGACCCACTCCAATCCACACACCCACCGCCCCAGAAGGGTGACCTCACCTCCAACAATGCATTCTTTGTCAATTATCCTCCCTCCCCCACTCCCTGCCACCTTTAAAACTCTTTCCTTTCCTGCAGCTCAATGAAGCTACTTTCTATTTGCTAGATGGGCTGCTGCTGGATTCATGAATCGTTCAATAAAGCCAGTTTGATCTTTTAAATTACTCATTCAATTTTTGTTGTCTCACACGATAAAGTTACAAAAGTGATACATGTAGTTTTTTGTTTGGTTGGTTTGGGGTTTTGGCCACACCCTGTGGCATGTGGGATCTTAGTTCCCCCACCAGGGATGCGAACCCGTGCCCCCTGCAGCTGAAGCTTGGAGTCTTAACCACTGGACCATCAGGGAAGTCCCTAGATGTAGTGTTGTGTTTTGTTTTGTTTTGTTTTTTACATCAAATGCAAAGTGTAAATGTAACAGTATCTTGATACTTGCCCTGTCCATGCTCATCCAGAAGGGGGATTGCTGTAAACAGTTGAGGGAAATTTTTTTTTTAATTAAAAGAAAATCAGTTGAGAGAAATTTTAATGAAGTATGGACTCGCATCTTTGTTCTCTCTTTCAATTAATATGTGACCATGGGGAAAGCTCTGGGTATACTTAATGCATAATTTCCTCATCTGGAAATGAAGTTATTGCCTACTCTCCTTTTCTCATGGGGTTTTATGACAATTAAATGACGTGTGTGAAATGGATCATTTACAAAAATGTATCTGTACTAAGTCATGATGGAAATATCAACAATTGTCAAAGAATTTAAATTATTCTTACCACAGCCTTCAAATAAAACACAATTAAGTTGAAAACAAACAATAAAAAGAGAGTTTGAGGGCTTCCCTGGTGGCGCAGTGGTTGAGAGTCCGCCTGCCGATGCAGGGGACACGGGTTCGTGCCCCGGTCTGGGAAGATCCCACATGCCACGGAGCGGCTGGGCCCGTGAGCCATGGCCGCTGGGCCTGTGCATCCGGAGCCTGTGCTCCGCAACGGGAGAGGCCACAACAGTGAGAGGCCCACATACCGCAAAAAAAAAAAAAAAAAAAAAAAAAAGAGAGTTTGAAAACCTAAATGTTTGTAGCTTAGAATGAAACACTTATGAATTATGGAGGAAAGTATAGTGGGGAATCACAAAATATTTAGATCTGAACGTCAATGAGCAGTTTATTAAAGTTTATTGTGTGATGCAGCAAAGGCCATACTTAGAGGCAAATTTATATCCTTCAATGCATTTATTAAAAAGAAGAAACATTTAAAAGAACTAACTTAAGAGTTTATTTTGGGACTTCCCTGATGGTCCAGTGGTTAAGACTCTGGCCTTCTAATGCAGGGGGCGCAGGTTCAATCCCGGGGAACTAAGATTCCCACATGCTTCATGGCATGGCCAAAGAGGGGAGAAAAAAAAAAAGAGTTTCTTTTTAAAAGTTGAAAAAGGAACAGAAAGTAATTTTTTTAATCACAAGATAATTAAAAATAGCAAAAATTAATAAAAGTATAATCAAAGAAGCAATAGAAAGGGTGAATAAAATTGAAACCCAGTTTAAAAAAAAGATTATTAATACTTCAAACTCTAGTAAGACTGAAAAAGAAGAAAGAATCACAAATAAACTAGATATAGGATGAAAGGGTGATATGGCTACAGACTAAATTTAAAATAATAAGAATACTATACATGTTTTATACTAATATTTTGAAAGCTTGGATGAATAAATGATTTTCTGTAAAAACTGCTAAAGTTGACTGAATAAAAAATGGAAACTATAAATAAACTAATAATTAAAAAAATTAAACCAGTAGTCAAAAGTCTCCCTCAATCAAAAGATACCAGGCTTGGCCTCAGAAAGACAGATAACTCCTATTTCATATAGACTATATGAAAAAGTAGGCTTGAATACAGAGTACAAGGAATGTGAACTATTGACCAATATCACTTGTGACTATAGATGTAAACTCATAAATAAAGTATCAGCAAAGGAAATTCAGCAATGTATAAAAACACTAATGCACCATGACAAGGTAGTTTAGCCCAGGATTACAATATGTTGTGAGTCAGAAGATGTATTGTTGTAAACCACTGCAATAATAGAATAAAGGACAAAAAAACATATGATCACTTTAACAGTTACAGAAATAATGTCTGATAAAAGTCAATAATTATTTGTGATTTTTTTTAAGTCTTAACAAACATGGAATCAAAGGGATTTTCCTTACCCTGAAGAAAAAGGTATTTTTCACAAGCAAACATCACACTTCCTATTTTAACTTTAAAAGCATTTCCATTCAAGCAAAAGAAAGGCAAGGTCATTTGTTATAACCCCTATGATTCTTCAAGGGCATCCTGGCTAATACAGAAAGAAAAAAGAAAACTAAGAGTTAACAGAAACTGGAAAGGAAGATGCATATCTTGTTATTATCTGGAGATGATATAATTGCGTATGTAGAAAATCTGAGATAATTGACAGAGAAATAATTGTTTTGTTGGAAGTAATACCTATGCTACAAAAAAGTCAATAGCATGTTATCATCAACCATAAATAATTATAAAATGGAATAGAAAAAGATGCCATTATTCATACATCAAAAGTTACCAAAAATAAATATAATACAGGATATATGAGACTTTTATGGAGAAAAGTATAATCATTGTTGAAAGACATTTTCAAAGATACAAATAAATGGAGAGTCAAGTTATGACTTATGTATGAAATAAAGCTGAAAATTATGAAGCTGTCTACTCTCCTCAAATTAATTTCTTTTTGAATTTTTGAATTTTATTTTTTATGCAGCAGGTTCTTATTAGTTATCTATTTCATACATATTAGTGTATACATGTCAATCCCAATCTCCCAATTCATCCCACCACCACCACTTTCGCCCCTTGGTGTCCATACGTTAGTTCTCTCCATCTGTGTCTCTATTTCTGCCCTGCACTGGTTCATCTGTACCATTTTTCTAGGTTCCACATATATGAATTAATATACAATATTTGTTTTTCTCTTTCTGACTTACTTCACTCTGTATGACAATCTCTAGATCCATCCACGTCTCTACAAATAATCCAATTTCATTCCTTTTATGGCTGAGTAATATTCCATTGTACACATGTACCACATCTTCTTTATCCTTTCGTCTGTCGATGGGCATTTAGGTTGCTTCCATGACCTGGTTATTGTAAACAGTGTTGCATTGAATATTGGGGTTCATGTGTCTTTTTGAATTATGGTTTTCTCAGGGTATATGCCCAGTAGTGGGACTGTGGGGTCATATGGTAATTCTATTTTTAGGTTTTTAAGGAACCTCCATACTGTTCTCCATAGTGGCTGTATCAATTTATATTCCCACCAACAGTGCAAGAGGATACCCTTTTCTCCACCCCCTCTCCAGCGTTTGCTGTTTGTAGATTTTCTGATGATGCCCATTCTAACTGGTGTGAGGTGATACCTCATTGTAGTTTCGATTTGCATTTATCTAATAATTAGTGACGTTGAGCGGCTTTTCATGTGTTTCTTGGCCATCTGCATGTCTTCTTTGTAGAAATGTGTATTTAGGTCTTCTGTCCATTTTTTGATTGCATTGTTTGTTTTTTTAATATTAAGCTGCATGAGCAGTTTCTATATTTTGGAGATTAATCCTTTGTCCATTGATTTGTTTGCAAATATTTTCTCCCATTCTGAGGGTTGTCTTTTCATCGTTTGTAGTTTCCTTTGATTTGCAAAAGCTTTTAAGTTTCATTAGGTCCCATTTGTTTATTTTTGTTTTTATTTCCATTAGTCTAGGAGGTGGATCAAAAAAGATCTTTCTGTGATTTATGTCAAAGAGTGTTCTTCCTATGTTTTCCTCTAAGAGTTTTATAGTGTCCGGTCTTACATTTAGGTCTCTAATCCATTGTGAATTTATTTTTGTGTATGGTGTTAGGGAGTGTTCTAATTTCATTCTTTTACACATAGCTGTCCAGTTGTCCCAGCAACACTTACTGAACAGACTTTTTTCTCCATTGTATATCATTGCCTCCTCTGTCATAGATCAGTTGACCATAGGTGCATGGGTTTATCTCTCAGCTTTCTATTCTGTTCCACTGATCTATATTTCTGTTTTTGTGCCAGTACCATACTGTCTTGATTACTGTAGCTTTGTAGTATAGTCTTGAGTCAGGGAGTCTGATTCTTCCAGCTCCATTTTTTTCCCTCAAGACTGTTTAAGATTTTTTGTTCTAGCTCTGTAAAAAATGCCACTGGTAATTTTATAGGGATTGCATTGAATCTGTAGATTGCTTTGGGTAGTATAGTCATTTTCACAATATTGATTCTTCCAATCCAAGAAGATGGTATATCCCTCCATCTGTTTGTGTCATCTTTGATTTCTTTCATCAGTGTCTTATAGTTTTCTGAGTACAGGTCTTTTACCTCCTTAGGTAGGTTTATTCCTAAGTATTTTATTCTTTTTGTTGCAATGGTGAATGGGATTGTTCCCTTAATTTCTCTTTCTGATCTTTCATTGTTAGTGTATAGGAATGCAAGAGATTTCTGTGCATTAATTCTGTATCCTGCAACTTTACCAAATTCATTGATTAGCTCTAGTAGTTTTCTGGTGGCATCTTTAGGATTCTCTATGTATAGTATCATGTCATCTGCAAACAGTGACAGTTTTACTTCTTCTTTTCCAATTTGTATTCCTTTTATTTCTTTTTCTTCTCTATTGCTGTGGCTACGACTTCCAAAACTATGTTGAATAATAGTGGCGAGAGTGGACATCCTTGTCTTGTTCCCGATCTTAGAGGAAATGCTTTCAGTTTTTCCCCATTGAGAGTGATGTTTGCTGTGGGTTTGTCATATATGGCCTTTATTATGTTGAGGTAGTTTCACTCTATGCCCACTTTCTGGAGAGTTTTTATCATAAATTGGTGTTGAATTTTGTCAAAAGCTTTTTCTGCCTCTTTTGAGATGATCATATGGTTTTTCTTCTTCAATTTGTTAATATGGTGTATCACATTTATTTGCATATATTGAAGAATCCTTACATCCCTGGGATAAATCCCACTTGATCATGGCGTATGATCCTTTTAATGTGTTGTTGGATTCTGTTTGCTAGTATTTTGTTAAGGATTTTTGCATCATATTCATCAGTGATATTGGTCTGTAATTTTCTTTTTTTGTAGTATCTTTGTCTGGTTTTGGTATCAGGGTGATGGTGGCCTCATAGAATGAGGTTGGGAGTGTTAATTCCTCTGGAATTTTTGGGAAGAGTTTAAAAAGGATGGGTGTTAGCTCTTCTCTAAATGTTTGCTAGAATTCACCTGTGAAGCCTTCTGGTCCTGGACTTTTGTTTGTTGGAAGATTTTTAATCACAGTTTCAATTTCATTACTTGTGATTGGTCTGTTCATATTTTCTATTTCTTCCTGGCTCAGTCTTGGAAGGTAATACCTTTCTAAGAATTTGTCTGTTTCTTCCAGGTTGTCCATTTTATTGGCATAGAGTTGCTTGTAGTAGTCTCTTAGCATGCTTTGTATTTCTGCGGTGTCCGTTGTAACTTCTTTTTCATTTCTAATTCTATTGATTTGAGTCCTCTCTGTCTTTTTCTTGATGAGTCCGGCTAAAGTTTTATCAGTTTTGTTTATCTTCTCAAAGAACCAGCTTTTAGTTTTATCGATCTTTACTATCGTTTTCTTTGTTTCCATTTCATTTATTTCTGATCTGATCTTTATGATTTCTTTCCTTCTACTAACTTTGGGTTTTGTTTGTTTTTCCTTCTCTAGCTCCTTTAGGTGTAAGGTTAGATTGTTCATTTGAGATTTTTCTTGTTTCTTTAGGTAAGCTTGTATTGCTATAAACTTCCCTCTTAGAAGTGCTTTTGCTGAATCCCATAGGTTTTGGATCATCATGTTTTCGTGTAATTTGTCTCTAGATTTTTTGTGTGTGTGTGTGGTACATGGGCCTCTCACTGTTGTGGCCTCTCCTGTTTCAGAGCACAGGCTCCAGACACACAGGCTTAGCGGCCATGGCTCACGGGCCCAGCCGCTCTGTGGCATGTGGGATCTTCCCGGACTGGGGCACAAACCCGTGAGAGTCCCCTGCATCGGCAGGCGGACTCTCAACCACTGCGCCACCAGGGAAGCCCTAGATATTTTTTGATTTCCTCTTTGGTTTCTTCAGTGATCTCTTGGTTATTTAGTAACGTATTGTTTAGCCTCCATGTGTTTGTGGTTTTTACGTTTTTTCCCCTGTAATTGATTTCTAATCTCATAGCGTTGTGGTTGGAAAGGATGCTTGATATGATTTTTCAATTTTCTTAAATTTACCGAGGCTTGATTTGTGACCCAAGATGTGATCTATCCTGGAGAATGTTCCATGTGCACTTGAGAAGAAAATGTAATCTGCTGTTTTTGGATGGAATGTCCTGTAAATATCAATTAAATCTGTCTGGTCTATTGTGTCATTTAAAGCTTGTGTTTCCTTATTAATTTTCTGTCTGGATGATCTGTCCATTGGTGTACATGAGGTGTTAAAGTCCCTCACTATTATTGTGTTACTGTCAATTTCCTCTTTTATAGCTGTTAGCATTTGCCTTATGTATTGAGGTACTCCTACGTTGGGTGCATATATATTTATAATTGTTATATCTTCTTCTTGGATTGATCCCTTGATCATTATGTAGTGTCCTTCCTAGTCTCTTGTAACATTCTTTATTTTAAAGTCTATTTTATCTGATATGAGTATTGCTACTCCAGCTTTCTTTTGATTTCCATTTGCATGGAAAATCTTTTTCCATCCCCTGACTTTCAGTCTGTATGTGTCCCTAGGTCTGAAGTGGGTGTCTTGTAGACAGCATATATATGGGTCTTGTTTTTGTATCCATGCAGCCAGTCTATGTCTTTTGTTTGGAGCATTTAACCCATTCACGTTTAAGGTAATTATCGATATGTATGTTCCTATTGCCATTTTCTTAATTGTCATGGGTTTGTTTTTGTAGGTCCTTTTCTTCCTTGTGTTTCCCACTTAGAGAAGCTCCTTTAGCATTTGTTGTAGATCTGTTTTGGTGGTGCTGAATTCTCTTAACTTTTGCTTGTCTGTAAAGCTTTTGATTTCTTTATTGAATCTGAATGAGATCCTTGCTGGGTAGAGTAATCTTGGTTGTAGGTTCTTCCCTTTCATCACCTTAAATATATCATGCCACTCCCTTCTGGCTGTAGAGTTTCTGCTGAGAAATCAGCTGTTAACCTTATGGGAGTTCCCTTGATTGTTATTTGTCATTTTTCCCTTGTTGCTTTCAATAATTTTTCTTTATCTTTAATTTTTGTCAATTTGATTACTATGTGTTGCGGTGTGTTTCTTCTTGGGTTTATCCTGCCTGGGACTCTCTGCACTTCCTGGACTTGGGTGGCTATTTCCTTTCCCATGTTAAGTAAGTTTTCAACTATAATCTCTTCAAATATTTTCTTGGGTCCTTTCTCTCTCTCTTCTCCTTCTGGCACCCGTATAATGTGAATGTTCCTGTGTTTAATGTTGTCCCAGAGGTGTCTTAGGCTGTCTTCATTACTCTTCATTCTTTTTTCTTTATTCTGTTCTGTGGCAGTGAACTCCACCATTCTGTCTTCCAGGTCACTTATCTGTTCTTCGGCCTCAGTTATTCTGCTATTGATTCCTTCTAGTGTGTTTTCTTTTCAGTTATTGTATCTCTGTTTGTTTGTTGTTTAATTCTTCTAGGTGTTTGTTCTTCAATTCTTCTAGGTCTTTGTTAAACATTTCTTGCATCTTCTCGATCTTTGCCTCCATTCTTTTTCCAAGATCCTGGATCATCTTCACTATCATTATTCTGAATTCTTTTTCTGGGAGGTTGCCTATCTCTGCTTCATTCAGTTGTTTTTCTGGGGTTTTATCTTGTTCCTTCATCTGGTGCAAAGTCCTCTGCCTTTTCATTTTTTCTGTCTTTTTGTGAATGTGGTTTTCCTTCCACAGGCTGAAGAATTGTAGTTCTTCTTGCTTCTGCTGTCTGCCCTCTGGTCTCCTCAAATTAATTTATAAAGTCAATGCAATTCTAATCAAAATAGCAACATATATTTTATGGAAGTTGACAAGCATACCCAAAATTCACCTAAAAGGGCACAGAACCACCATTTGACTCAGCAATTCTACTCCAAGTTACTTCTCTGAGAGAACTGAAGACAAATGTACAAGCACAAAATCTTGCACATGAATATTCACACAGCATTATTCATAGTAGCCAAAAAATGAAACAAACCACATGTCCACCAATGGATGAATGGATAAATAAAACACGGTCTATCCACAAGATGGAGTTCTTTTCAGTCATAAAAAGGAATGAAGCACCGACACATGCTACACCCTGGATGAACCTTGAAAACGTTCAGCTGCATGAAAGAAATCAAGCCACATATTCATTCCATTTTTATGCAATATCCAGAACAGGCAAATCTATAGAGACAGACAGTCCATTAGTGGTGGCCAGGGGCTCGGGGAGGGGTAGTGGAACATGGAGTGACTGCTGATGGGCACGGATTCCTTTTTGGAGTAACAGAAACATTCTAAAATTCGGAAAACATTATAGGTTACTCCCTGCTAAGATTGTTCACAATGGAGACCACGTGTCATTATTGCCCGGGTGCTAAGCACACAAATGCCCATCAGTAGAGGAAAAAAGAGAGTGCATAACCATACAAGGGAATACTGCTCAGCCTTCCAAGGAAGGAGACTCTGCCCCATGCCACAGCATGGATGAACCAAGGACATTATGTTTCAGGGTCTGTCACAGGCTGTAATCAGGCCAGGACTGGGGTCTCATCTGAGCTGGACAGGGAGGGACCAACGTCCCAGCTCAGGTGGTTGTTGCAGGATTTGGTTCCTTGTGGCCCATTAGACCGAGGGCCTCAGTGTCTTTCTGTCTGTTACCTGAGACCATCGTCAGCTCCTTGCCATGTGGGACTATCCATAATGCAGCTCTCTCATCAGTTGGTAAGGGAGAGGGACATTGGGGTCTGCTAGGGGATGAAGACACATCTATGTTACGTGGTCACGGAAGAGGGCTCCCATCCCTCTGCCACATTCTACTGGTTAGAAACAAGTCACAGTTCCGCCCACACTCAAGGGGTCGGGATCCCACAGGGGGTGACCCCAGTGGTGGGATCATGGGCCCAAGTCAATCTGCCCGCCACACCTGGGCTGTTGGTAAAATGGTCCCAAGGGCAAACACACCCTTGTAAGCCCCACGCTGACTCTACCCTGTGCTTTCACTGGGCAGGGTATTCCTTCTAACATCAGTCCCACGAGGCCCCAGAGAAGAACAATTCATCTCTGGAAACATCACTGTTTAGTTTCTAGCACCTGGACAGAGAATCTGGCTCCTAACGCTTCTTTTGGAGGCTAGACTCATCCTTACCTGTGTACTAAGTTATAAACACCCAATGGGTGTGGTTCTGCATTTAGTTAAGCAACAAGTGCAGCCTTCTCACCCAAAAAGATTGTTGCTTCTGAATATTACTAGAAATGAGATTTCAAGGAAGAAAATCTCAACATTGGGAAAAGAGAGCATTTTTCCAAGGAGTCCCAGTTGAACCTGTTAATAGAGCTTTTAACTGCAGGGAGATGAGTCACAGACTGCAGAAAGCAGTATTTTGTAGAAAATCCAAGACAGGTTGGCCAGAACAGGAAAGACAGCAACAGGACAAGAAGCCAACAGGCTTGGACAGAGTTCTTCTCAAAGATCCAAGCGCATAACGGGAGGAGCAGCAAAGGGAAACTACAATAGGTACTCAGTGGTGTTCTGGAAGCCTGAGGATGGACACTGAGCTAAAATCAGAGGAGTGTGTGCTGTCCCAGGGGCCTGATGTCCGGGAAAAAGCACAGTAAGTCCCCTACATACAAACGAGTTCTATTCTGAGAGCGTGTTCGTAAGTCCAATTTCTTCCTAAGTCCAACACAGTTAGCCTAGGTACCCAACTAGCACAATCTGCTATATAGTACTGTACTGTAATAGGTTTCTAATTCTTTTCACACAAATAATACTTAAAAAACAAACACAAAAAATAAAACATTTTTAATCTTACAGTACCTTGAAAATTACAACAGCTGGCATACTGGGGCTGGCATCGAGTGAACAGGCAGGAACAGTCACTGACTGGAGGAGGAAAAAGAGGTGGGAGATGGTACAGCTGAAGGGTCGTCAGCAACAGGAGACAGAGGGCAAGCGGCAGTTTCACTCACACCTGAGGTTGCTGGAACGCACGGTCGCATCTTTGAAAGTTCGCACCTTGAGGGTTCGTATGTAGGGGACTTATTGTATCAGGGCAGAGCTGTCTTTATATGGATGTGTCAGACCCATCTCCCCCTCTGTTGAGTAGGAGCAGAAGCCCGTTTGCAAATACCAGCGTTATTAGTAGTTGGGCAGCATTGATCACACTGTCCTTAAGACCAGTGGTAAAAAAAAAAAGTTAACATATTGAGATGTAGGGAAGTCATTCTGGCTTATGCACGAGTTAACTTGAATTTTATGCTAACTAAACCAGCCTGACTGTGGCCTATCAAACACACATTGTACATCTGCTTTAATTGTTAAAGAAAAGGGCACATTGACCAGAAGTAAAAAATGTCC